>NC_079195.1:21083302-21230802 GCF_029499605.1 Hyla sarda
AATATTTGTTGTAGCTGGACACGTGAGCGCTCAGTAGGCGCAAGCGCTTACGTGACCAGTGACAATATGATATGTCCCTCCGAAGATTCGCTTCTGTCTTCTCTGAATTGCGCGCCTCCAGTGCGCAATTCAGAGAAGACAGAAGCAAATCTTCAGAGGGACATACCTCTGGACCAAAGGTATGCATTGTAGTCAGTGACCCCTCATTGGTCTCCTGTTCACCCACACTATAAACCGGTGTATTGGGTTTAGTGTAGGTTAATAGGATGACCGTTTTCCTTTAAGGAATTAATCTTAAAGAGACATTTTAAAGGGGTACTCCTGTGCCCCAGAATTCTGAACATTTTGTTCAGAACGCGTGGAGTGGGCGGCCGTGATCGGGATGTCACGGCAATGCCCCTCGTGATGTTACGCCACACCCTCTACATTCATGTCATGTTGGCCACCATGCCCCCTCCCATAGACATGAATGCGAGGGGCATGGCCGTGACACCACGACCACTGCCGCCAGAACCTAGCATTTGTTTAGAACGCTGGATGCTGCGGGAGATCCCCAGCAGCAGGACCCCCATGATCAGACCTCTTATCCCCTATCCTTTGGAGGTCCAATTGTCCCCTAAGTCACAATTATATACAAACACAAGGTAAGGTGAAAGCTGAGCTGTAATTGGTTCCTATTTTTTTCTCTTACACAGTTTGATAAATCTGGGCCAATGTAACTAAACTAATGACACAGATAGCTGTACTGTTCTTGTCTTGAATAAACATCTACAGTGCAGGGAAAAAACAATCTTAGTTCTCATGGCACAATGATTTGTTGTTGGGCTTGTGTTAATGACTACTAAAAAGTTATAATTTTAAATTAATTTGTTGTCATGCTTTTAAGTGCTAGTAACCTTCAATTCACTAAAAGTAACAAATAGTAATGTACAGAGGCAAGGGACAGTAAATAAACTATTTGGAATTAGCATAATTTCTGCATTGGATACTAAAAAATGAGGTCCCATTGTCCCCTAAGTCACAATTATAGACGGACACAATGTAACTAAATTAAGAACACAAAGACAGTTGGACAACTTGAGTAAACATCCGCAGTGCAGGGAGAAAAAGATCGCAATTCTTGTGGTACAGTGATATGTTGTTTGGCATGTTTTAATGAATGCAAATATGGTAATCACTTTAAATAAAAAGTGCTTAATCATACTGAATTTGTTATCATGCTTTTAAGTTTTAGAGAACTTTAATTTACTGAAAGTATCAAATAGTAATGTACAGTCGTAAGGGTCATTAAGCCCTTGGGGACTCAGCCCAATTTCACCCAATGGTCACTGTCAGATACAAAAACTTTTGATATGTTGTAAAGCATGTATAACCAATAGGTTTTGCAATTGCTTTCATTAGAAAATTTACAGTATTTCATACAGAAAAAGCCAGTCAAACAACTGCCCCCCCCCATCTGCTTGGACACATACTAGTCCTGCTGTGTCCATGCATCATCACCTATGTCATGGACACACTTCCTTGATTGACAGCTGTGAGCGCAGAGCTCATAAATGGAGGAAAAATCCTCCCACTGTCATCTTGTGTCCCGCTACTGTCAGTGAGGACAAGATGGGAGTTGTAGTTTTATCTAATGCTAGGGGGAGATGTGAGCAGACAGCATACTGAGGGAGGGGGCGGTGACCTTGACAGTGAGGCCACACCCCCTCCCTGTGAGAGGAATTCAGACTAGTGAGCTAAATTACAAGTGTAATAAAAAAATAAATAAAGGTGCTAGACACATAAAAATTACATGTACATGGTCAGGATTAGGTACTGAGTGATATATATAAAAAAAAAAAAAATTGTTGGCTCTGACGGGTACACTTTAAGGACACTTTAAAGACTTTTTTTTGCAATTCTGACCACTGTCACTTTATGCATTAATAACTCTGAGATGCTTTTACTTTTCATTCTGATTCCGAGATTTTTTTTTTCATCACATATTCTTCTTTATGTTAGTGGTGAATTTTCAGCGATACTTGCATAATTTATTGGTGAAAAATTCCAAAAGTTGATGAAAAATTTGAAAATGTTGCATTTTTTTTTACTTATAATTTTTACTTTAAATTCTCTGCTTATAAGGAAAATGGACATCCCAAATAAATTATATATTGATTCCCATATATAATATGTCTACTTTATGTTGGCATCATAAAGTTGACATGTTTTTACTTTTTAGAGACATCAGAGGGCTTCAAATTATAGCAGCAATTTCCAAATTTTTCACAGAAATTTCAAAATCAGAATTTTTCAGGGACCAGTTCAGTTTGACGTGGATTTGAGGGGCTTTCATGTTAGAAATACCCCATAAATACCCCATTGTAAAAACTGCAGCCCTCAATGTATTCAAAAGGACCACCAGAAAGTTGTTAACTCTTTAGGTGTTTTACAGGAATAGTAGGAAAAAAGTGAAGGAGAAAATTATCATTCTTAATTTTTTTGACTTGCATGTTCTTGTAGAGCCATATTTTTGAATTTATACTAGGGGTAAAAGGAGAGAAAATCCCCCCAAAATTTGTAAACCCATTTCTTATGAGTATTGAAATATCACACATATTTGCTGGTGCACTACAATGCTCAGAAGAGAAGGAGTCACATTTGGCTTTTGGAAAGTAAATTTAGTTTTTGGGGGGCACGTCACATTTAAGAAGCCCCTATGATGCCAGAACAGCAAAAAAAAAAACACATGGCACACTACTTTGGAAACTAGGCCCCTCAAGGAATGTAACAAGTGGTACAGTGAGCCTTAACACCCCACAGGTGTTTGATGAATGTTCACTAAATTTGGATATGAAAAGGAAAAATTTGATTTATTTCACTAAAATGCTGGTGTTATCCCACATTTTTCATTTTCACAAGGGGTAATAGGAGAAAAAGCCTCTAAAAATTAGTAACACCATTTCTGAAAATACCCCATATGTGGATGTAAAGCGCTCTGCTGGCTAACTACAATGCTCAGAAGAGAAGGAGCGACATTGAGCTTTTGGAGAGAACAGTGCCAGAACAGTGGACCCCCCACATGTGACCCCATTTTGGAAACTACACCCCTCACAGAATTCAATAAGGGGTGCTGTGAGCATTTAAACTCCACTGGCGTTTGACAGATCTTTGGAACTGTGGGCTGTGCAATTGAAAAATAACATTTTTACTTTTCATGGACCACTGTTCCAAAAATCTGCCAGACACATGCGGGGCTTAAATGCTCATTGTACCCCTTATTACATTGTGGGAGGGGTGTAGTTTCCAAAATGGGGTCACATGTGGGGAAGGTCCATTGTTCTGGCACCATGGGGCTTTATAAACACATGTGGCCTTCAATTCTGGACAATTGTTTTCCCCAAAAGCCCAATGGCGCTCCTTCTCTTCAGAGCATTGTAATTCGCCTGCAGAGCACTTTACATCCACATATGGGGTAAGAAATTGGGTTACAAATTTTGGGGGCCTTTTTTCCTATTTTCCCTTGTGAAAATGAAAAATTTAGGGTAACACCAGCATTTTAGTGAATTTTTTTTCCCATCCAACTTAAACGAAAATTTGTCAAACACCTGTGGGGTGTTAAGGCTCACTATACCCCTTGTTACGTTCTGGGAGTGGTGTATTTTCCAAAATGGGTCACACATGGGAATTCATTTTTTTGCGTTTATGTCAGAACCGCTGTAAAATCAGCCACCCCTGTGCAAATCACCAATTTAGGCCTCAAATGTACATAGTGCGCTCTCACTCCTGAGCCCGCAGAGCATTTTACGTCCACATATGGGGTCTTTCCGTACTCAGGAGTAATAGCGTTACAAATTTTGGGGGTCTTTTTTTCCTTTTACCTTTTGAAAAAATGAAAAGTATGGGGCAACACCAGCATGTTAGTGTGGTAGCCCTTGGGGGTGTATTGTACTGGTGGTATGGTATCGGTATATGAGGGGTTAATGTTAACCCTATAGTTTGTGACGCCAGGCTGAGGGCTGAGATAATGCCTCGGCCTATCGCCGCCCTTTCCAGTAACGATAGGTGCATGAAATGACTGAAGGTCCACAAGGAGATTGAACTTGAACAACTTTATTTAAGTGCTTGCGATACATCCAAGGCACAGTAACAGTCTCATACAAACAGTCCTTATATTGCTCAGTGACTGACAGTTGTTGCGGCCCTTGAGCTATTTAGAAAGTCTCTGAATTTAGGGTAGATATTTGCAGATCCGTCCGGATTTAGGGGTTATATTAGGTCCAGTGATGCTGCAGAGTGTCTGGGAATTGATACACTCTCTATTCTGAATGACTCAGCCGTTGCCGCAAGGCTCGGGCCTAACTCACTGCGATAGTTGCTGCGCAGATCCTTTTCGTTTGACAGGCCAAGAACAAGAGAGAGAAAACATGGCCGCCGATCCCGCAGGGGGGCGGGGTGAATCCAATTGGTCCGAACACCTGTCACTCACCATTGCACAGAGTAATGGGATTGCATACGTCACAGGGCCTCCAAAGGTCCTTAAGCAGAATACCATAGAGTGTACCTAGTCACGTGACCCGCAGGTCCTGCAACGCTATGGAACCGGTAATTAACCATTTATTTACATATATTGCTGTATTTACATTACCCTTACATAAATTACTAGGCTATTAGTTGGAATAGAGGCGACAAGGGGTAGGCTACACAACCGGGATCACTACGTCCATAGGGACTCTGGCTATGGGGACCCACACATACATAGGTACCGTATGAGATGCAGTACCGGGACACCACAAACCCCCTTACTTAAGATAAGTCTGCCTCGACGTCTGTCCCCTGAGACAGAGAGACTAGAACTAGAACAGGATGCTATAGAACAGGATGATCTGTACTTTTGCTATACATCCTAAGTAGACTAAACACATTTACATTATTTTGATACCTTTCCTAGTATCTGGATTAGGCAATTAGAAATCTATCTAGACATTTAAATGTTATCTAGACATTTAAAGAAGCTATCTATCCCTTAGTTTCTAGCTTCCTATACAACTTTATCAAACGTATTATACATTTGAAGCTTACTAGACAATTAGGCAGCTATCTGACATGTAGTTGTTAGCTCCTAAGACACTTGATTAGCTCTCTATACATTTTTATGAGGCTAAACTGAACATTAGCACATACTTCTATACATAAGGCTAACTAGACATTAGTACAGCTTTCTATACAGTTAGCTTCAAGCTGACTAGGCATTTGTATTATCTCACACATTCTACTTGCCAACAATAAGTTACCTGTTAGTTAGTACACGAAAGGTATACTGGCTAGCCGGAAGCTAGGTCACAGTAAGGTTGGCTGCTAGGGTCTATCAGCTACATGCTACTTATCCCTAGAGCACTTTCAAAACAACCTACCAGGTTATTCTTAGAATTACATGTTTATTTTTATATTTGCAAGAGCACCTATTGGCCAGGCAGAGCATCTCACACATGCAATCAATAAAGAAAAGAAGAAGTGTACCTAACAGTGGCAGGAATTGGGTATCAATATGCTACAATTTCTGTGTTTTCTTTAAGTGAGATATTTATTTTGATGAATGTACTAGAAAATTTGAAGTAGTACATTTAAGTGAGTAATCTAGGGTACTATGAATGCAAGTACTATTTTAAGAGGGAATCCTCCCTACTATTTTTGTTGAGGCAGGTGCTAGGGATGGGCGACAGCAATAATATTTCCCTCGGAGGAGCCGAGGTGTCCCTGTAAAGTTACCTACTAAACACCTTTAGCATTTTATACATTTGTATGTACAAAAATTAGTTGTGTTTTTAGTGTTGAGTGTACACGTCGATATTTTATGTGTACACCTCTGACTTACTTCTTATGTACATAGACATTAGACTATTTTCTTATGTACAACCTTTACTTACTACTTCTGTACACAGACACAAAGATACCTTCCTGTGTACAGAACCATATACATATTTACTATACATTTATCAACACTCCAAAATGTTTCAGATGTATTCACCCGATAAGTGCAACATTTATCATAAGAGTTCTTATGATGCTGCTGGTATATACATAAAGCAGACGTGTAAGGATCAGCAGTCCACCTACACTAAGAGTCCAAAGAAATATACAAATTGGCGTGTAAGGATCAGCAGTCCACCTATACTAGGAGTTCATAGGAAGGGAAAGGTAAACACGGCCTTACCACAAATCAGCCGGGTACAGTCCTTAATGAATCTCCTACGGGCTAGGAGTCTCTTGACTTAATAGTCAGGCACAAGCTTAGTGGTTACGTTGCTGAACTTTGAACTGGAACAACTTAGCACAGTCCTGCTAGGCACTATTCTTGAACTTGGTTGCTGTAAGACAAAATGGTTTGACAGAAAAACAATATGACATTACTTTAGAGTCTCTCTAGAAGATGTTCTTCTTTACTCTTGTAGTGCCTCTCTTGGTTCCTCTATATCTGCCAACGTCAGGGGCAGGATTAGACTTAAAGGGGTAGTCCAGTGGTGAAAAACTTATCCCCTATCCTAAGGATAGGGGATAAGTTTGAGATCGCGGGGGGTTAGACCGCTGGGGCCCCCTGCGATCTCTCTGTACGGGGCCCCGGCTCTCCGCCGAGATAGCGGGTGTCGACCCCCGCACGAGGCGGCGGCCGACACGCCCCCTCAATACATCTCTATGGCAGAGCCGGAGATTGCCGAAGGCAGCGCTTCGGCTCTGCCATAGAGTTGTATTGAGGGGGCGTGTCGGATGCCGCATCGTGCGGAGGTCGACACGCCCCCTTCCCGCGGGCTGTCGGGGCTCCGTACAGGAGATCGCAGGGGGCCCCAGCGGTCGGACCCCCCGCGATCTGCAACTTATCCCCTATCCTTAGGATAGGGGATAAGTTGCTCACCACTGAATCACCACTGGACTACTCCTTTAACATAGCTTTGCCACACCACATTGGTGAGGATGGAGTTGTGGAAGGCAGTATGAGAAGGAGTTATAGGCTTACTAGCCGGGATCACAGTGGGGCAATAGGGCTTGAGCACCATCTCCAAATTAGGAGCAACCCATGACCCTTTCGTTGGTACCTTAGGAACTGGCAAACTCTCACTGCTCCGAGAGGGCCTTGGTACATCTGTGGGTACCCCAGGGTTAGACAAACTCTCACTGCTCTGAGAGGGTCTAGGTACCGACTTGGGTGGCCGCAACTTTGGCCTGTTTTCTTCACCCTGTGCAGAACTTGACTCTCGACAGTATGAAGAAGATGATGAACTTGACTCTTTACTGTACATAGAAGATGATGGACTTGACTCTTTAGGCTCCTCCTCCCTGGGCACGCTGGTGGAGGCTTTAGGAGCAGACCTCGTTGGCCTCAAGTTGAGGGGATCGGACTCCCAATCCGTCGACGGGAAATATTTGAAAGGAAGCTGTGTTGGGGCTGTTGGTCTGGTGACTGCTGCAGCCCATTCTCCACGAAGGCTCTGGACGGGGGTGTACTCCACAATTTCACCCACCTCCAAGGTATAGAATTTCTTATGGAGATATGGCCTTTGCACTGCTCGCTGGTTTACGAGGATGGTCTGCCCAGTATGGCAGTCAAAGAGTGTCCCATAACCTCTGACCTTGTCGAACTTGGCCACAGTTGCTCTTCTCATTTCTAATGGCTCCTCCCCTTCTTGGGGGTCATCCCATTTACGGATGTACAATGCCTCCATTTCTTTGGTATTTTCTTGATACCGCACTCTTTCTTCATAAGGGAAATGTACGTGCTTTGGAGCGTAGAGTTCTTTGTATCGGGCCTTTAGCTTTTCCATCAATTCGGCCAACTCGGCTTCTTGACAGGCCCTTTCCCTTTTTGCAGTTGTGATTGGTGGGAGTGGCTTCCCAGGTAATGGTTGAAGTACTCTGTGCATGTTCTCGATCAGCTCCGGCTCATCTCCGAACAACCATTGCGGCAATTTTGGTGAGCACGGTCGTGCACTTGGCAAGCTTGATCGAGGAATGACCTGAGGGCTGGAGGAGGAAGAATAGGCCGCCTCTGGCAGGGTACTCACAGCAGACTCCTCCGACGGGATCTTAGCCCACGAGCCCCAGGTTCTGTGGTGAGGGGAGAATCTTACCGGTGACGCACCTCCTGGTGTCCCTGCACTGTTCGCTGGAGGTGTTTCTGGCCAATCGTCATCATCATCAGGCAGTGGGGGAAGATTGCAGGCCCCCTCTTCATCTAATGACAACCGCTGCAGACGGTCAGCAAGCTCTTGAAAAAGTTGGTCTGCGACTGCCACAACTTTCCGTGTTTCCGGCGCCATTTTGCCAACTTGACCACGTGGAACGCTGCTCTCCGCCATGTCTGTATTCTCCGGCTCTCTCTGCAGACTGAAGAGGTTGCTCTGTGTGGCGTCTTTTATAGTAGGCTTCTCCAAAATGGCGCTGGGCAGGAAGGACGCTATCGGTGCAGCCCTGACTTCCGGTCCCTCCAGAAACGACTCCTGCATCTCTGAGTTCCCTTTCGGCTGGGATACAGCAACTTGGCTTCCATGCCCAGGGGCGGGGGTGGCACAGCGCAGGCTTTCTTCGCGCGCTTTTCCGGCAGCAGTTCGGCTCCGCCTGTGCCGACCGGACCAGAGGATCGCAGCATGAACTCATTGCGCAGTTTACACATTTCAACTGTAAACAAATCTTTGTCTCCCCCCTTACTTTTCTCTTGGCCCCCTTGTATGGTGCCCCAAAAGCACCGCTCTTGTACACAGCAACACATGAATAAAGTTTGCATTCTGGGGGGGAGTACACCTTCACTAGTGGCAATAGCAGGCACACACCCGAATCCTGTTCGCGCAATGCCAAAAAGGCTTTGTGGTAGCCCTTGGGGGGTGTATGGTAGTGGTGGTATGGTATCGGTATATGAGGGGTTAATGTTAACCCTATAGTTCGTGACGCCAGTGGGGTAGCCCTTGGGGGGTGTATGGTAGGGATGGTATGATGTTGGTATATGAGGGGTTAATATTAACCCAGTCACTCGTGACGCCAGGGTGAGGGCTGGTATGCTGAATCTATGTTCCGGCCTATCGCCGCCCTTCCCAGAAGCGATAGGTGCAATGAAATGACTGAAGGTCCACAAGTAGATTTAACTTGAACTTGTATAACTTTACTGCAGTCCTTGCAATATCCAATACATAGTAACAGTCTCATATAACAGTTCTTAGGTTGCTTAGAGACTGGCAGAAGTTTCGGACCTTGCATGAAACTTATAGTCTCTGAATTTAGGGAATGATGTGAGTCCGGTGATACTGCAGAGTGCTTAGGGGATGACACACTCTATAATTTAGATCACTCTTCCGTTGCCGCAAGGCTCAGGCCTAACTCACTGCGATTACTGAGATATAGGTCTTCCCTCATCAAGAGCCAGGAGAAAGAGAGCGATAAGATGGCCGCCGCTCCCTTATATGGGTGTGGCGACTTTGATTAGTCCGAACGTCTGCCACTCACTTTACATGGTATCATGGGATTGCTTACATCACAGGATCTATATACATTGCAAAACCCAAAATGAGGCTAGAGATACCAAAGTGAGGCCTGGAACGCATCCAGAACGAGGCTTGGAACGCATCACATGACCCGAAGGCCCTGTGACACCATGGAAACCAGTAATTAACCATTTATATACAGAAATAATACTATTTACGTTATTCTATGGATAAATTAGGAATATATACACTATAATAGAGGCAACTAGGGGCGGACTGACTAAGAGATATTACTAAGTCCTAGAGACTCTGGCTACGGGCACCCATAGATAAATAAGTACCGTATGAAATGCGGTACTGGGACACCACACAAGGCTGGGGGCTGGTATGCTGAAGTAATGCTCCGGCCTATCGCCGCCCTTCCCAGTAACGATAGGTGCATGAAATGACTGAAGGTCCACAAGGAGACTGAACTTGAACTTGAACAACTTTACTTAAGTGCTTGCGATGCATCCAAGGCACAGTAACAGTCTCATACAAACAGTCCTTATATTGTTCAGTGACTGACAGTTGTTGCGGACCTTGAGCTATTTAGAAAGTCTCTGAATTTAGGGTAGATATTTGCAGATCCGTCCGGATTTAGGGGTTATATTCGGTCCGGTGATGCTGCAGAGTAATGGGATTGCACACGTCACAGGGCCTCCAAAGGTCCTTAAGTAGAATACCATAGAGTTTACCTAGTCACGTGACCCGCAGGTCCTGCAACGCTATGGAACCGATAATTAACCATTTATTTACATATATTACTGTATTTACATTACCCTTACATAAAGCACTAGGCTATTAAATGGAATAGAGGTGACAAGGGGTAGGCTACACAACAGGGATGCCTACGTCCTAGGGACTCTGGCTATGGGGACCCACACATACAAAGGTACCGTATAAGATGTGGTACCGGGACACCACATTAGTATAATAATTTTATTTTATTTTTTTAAACTAACAGGCTGGTGTAGACCCCAACTTTTCCTTTTCATAAGGGCTAAAAGGAGAAAAAGCCCCCCAAAATTTGCTACCAAATTCGGAAATACACCATATGTGGCCCTAAACTGTTTCCTTGAAATATGACAGGACTCTGAAGTGAGAGAGTGCCATGTGCATTTGAGGACTAAATTTGGGATTTGCATAGGGGTGGACAAAAGCATTACAATTCTCTCCGCTACCAAAAATATTCTACTCCAGTGATTCTCAAACAGGGTGCTTCCATATGTTGCTAAACTCCCATCATGCCTGGATCAGTGGCTGTCTGGAAATGCTGGGAGTTGTTATTTTGCAACAGCTGGAGGTTCCGTTTTGGAAACAGTGCCGTACAATACTTTTAAAATTTTTATTGGGGGGGGGGGGGGGGCAGTGTACGTGTGTATATGTAGTGTTTTACCCTTTATTTTGTGTAGTGTAGTATTTTTAGGGTACATTAACACGGGGGGTTATGGTGAGTTTCCTAGTTTCCTGCTAGGAGTTTAAACTGCAGCGGAATATTTGCCACAGCTCGAACTTGAAGCAGGGAACCCAACTTTGTGAATGTACCCTGCAAACCTCCAGCTGTTGCAAAACTACAACTCCCAGCATGTATTGATCGCCGAAGGGCATGCTGGGAGATGTAGTTATGCAATAGCTGGAGGGACGCAACCAGAACTCCCAGCATGCCAAGACAGCTGTTTGCTGTTCGTGCATGCCTGGAGTTGTAGTTTTGCAAGATCTAGAGGGCCACAGTTTAGAGACCACTGCACAGTGATCTCCAAACTGTACCCCTACAATTCTTGCACAACCACAAATCCCAGTATGTCCAAACAGCTGTCTGGGCATGCTGGGAGTTGTAGTTTTGCAACATCTGGAGGGCTAGAGTTTAGAGACCACTGTGAAATTTGGGGGGAAACACACATTTTAGTGAAAAAAAAAATCTTTTTACATATGCAAAAGTCGTGAAACACCTGTGGGGTGTTAAGGCTCACTTTATTCCTTGTTACATTTTTACACTTGTTACACTTTTTTTCTGCTGTTTTGGCACCATAGGGGCTTCCTAAATGCAACATGCCCCCCAAAAACCATTTCAGAAAAACGTACTCTCCAAAATCCCCTTGTCGCTCCTTCGCTTCTGAGCCCTCTACTGCGCCCGCCGAACAATTTACATAGACATATGAGGTATGTTCTTACTCTAGAGAAATTGGGCTACAAAAAAAAGTATACATTTTCTCCTTTTATCCCTTGTAAAAATTCAAAAATTGGATCTACAAGAACATGCGAGTGTAAAAAATGAAGATTGTGAATTTTCTCCTTCACTTTGCTGCTATTCCTGTGAAACACCTAAAGGGTTAAAACATTTACTGAATGTCATTTTGAATACTTTGAGGGGTGCAGTTTTTATAATGGGGTCATTTGTGGGGTATTTCTAATATGAAGACCCTTCAAATCCACTTCAAACCTGAACTGGTCCCTGAAAAATTGTGAGTTTGAAAATTTTGTGAAAAATTGCAAAATTGCTGCTGAGCTTTGAAGCCCTCTGGTGTCTTCCAAAAGTAAAAACTCGTCACTTTTATGATGCAAACATAAAGTAGACATATTGTATATGTGAATCAATTTTTTTTTTTTTGGGAATATCCATTCTCCTTACAAGCAGAGAGCTTCAAAGTTAGAAAAATGCTAAATTTTAAATTTTTTAATAAAATTTTGGAATTTTTCACTAAAAAACGATGCAAGTATCAACAACATTTTACCAATAACATAAAGTAGAATATGTCACAAAAAAACAATCTCGGAATCAGAATGAAAGGTAAAAGCATCCCAGAGTTATTAATGTTTAAAGTGACAGTGGTCAGATGTTCAAAAAACGCTCTGGTCCTAAGGTGTAAAATGGCCTGGTCCTTAAGGGGCTAAGGGTTAATTTTGTTTCCCCTATTTTTCATTGGCCTTTTGGTTTTTATGATACCTTCGACGCTTGCTCTTGTTTTTTGCTCCCTCTCAGAAATCTAATGGTTATTTTATTATATAATACAATATAATTTAACACAACATTTAATATAATACAATGGACACTATGACTGGTTGTCGCGGACAGGACTCGGGTTTTTATATCCCCTTTGGAGACCTATGGGAGTTTTTTTTTGCAATTATTAAACTCATTCTTAAACTGATTGATAAAAATATGATAAACCCGACTCACATATTTATTGGAGGACAGTCTAAGAGCGGTACATTTTTACAGCATTGTCTATTATATTAGATTTCACTTTAAATGATCTTTTATTATTCACTTTCCTTGGAAGACTTGTATCTTATTTTGTTTATTAAAGTTTATACATATAAATGTATTATTTGGACATTGAAGATCATGGGGTTGATATTAATTGTGTTTCTTTCTATACTCATTTTACAGCAAGAACTTTTTATTTTTATTTTTTAACTTTACTTTTGTCTTATGTTACACTATTATACTGGAGCCTGAGATAGGAATTCTTACAGTGGCTCAGCGGTTTACAATAGGATTCCCAATGGGCTTACGCTCTAAGGCAACCATAAATGTCACGCAGAAGACAACTGTCACGATTCGGCTGGCAGGAGGTGGATCCTCTGTGCCAGAGAGGGATTGGCGTGGACCGTGCTAGTGGACCGGTTCTAAGTTGCTACTGGTATTCACCAGAGCCCGCCGCAAAGCGGGATGGTCTTGCAGCGGCGGTAGCAACCAGGTCGTATCCACTAGCAACGGCTCAACCTCTCTGACTGCTGAAGATAGGCGCGGTACAAGGGAGTAGACAAGAGCAAGGTCGGACGTAGCAGAAGGTCGGGGCAGGCAGCAAGGTTCGTAGTCAATGGTGATAGCAGATGGTCAAGAACACAGTAGAGGTAACACAGAGTAGCTTTCTCAAGGCACAAGGCAACAAGATCCGGCAAGGGAGTGCAGGGGAAGTGAGGTATAAGTAGGGAGTGCACAGGTGGAAACTAATCAGGAAGATTGGACCAGGCACCATCATTGGTGCACTGGCCCTTTAAATCTCAGAGAGCTGGCGCGCGCGCGCCCTAGAGAGCGGAGCCGCGCGCGCCAGAGCATGACAGCCGGGGAGCGGGACAGGTAAGAGACTTGGGATGCGATTCGCGAGCGGGCGCGTCCCGCTATGCGAATCGCATCCCCGCCAGCAATGTCAGTGCAGCGCTCCCGGTCAGCGGGTCTGACCGGGGCGCTGCAGTTAGAGAAACGCCGCGAGCGCTTCGGGGAGGAGCAGGGACCCGGAGCACTCAGCGTAACAACAACCCTACTTCTTACTTTACTTTACTTCTATGGTCTATGACAGTGACTTCCAAACTGCATTTTCAAATGTCTGGGTACACTGGGAGTTGTAGTTTAGCAACAGATGTATTTCCACAGTATGGTGATCATTGGTCTATAGCTGCATTGCCGGGTCTTCCTACCTAAACCTTGTGGGAGAGTAAAATCAGTAATAACTATCTTGTCCTCACATCCCCCCTTTGATCATGTGGTCTATTCCCATATACCGTCCTCATAGCCTGGACCTATATCCCAATCTCATATCCCATCCTTATATCTGGTCATTATATCCCATCCTCATATCTCGTTCTCATATTCCATCCTTATTTCAGGTCCTCATATCTTGCCGTCAAACCCTGCCCCCATCCCAACCTCATATCTTATCCTCATATCCTTACCTCATAGCTCTTCCTCATGTCCTAACCAGTCCTCATATCCGCACTTTACATCCCATCCTGATATATTGTCCTAAAATCACAGCCTCATATCCTGTCCTCATATCCTGACCTCATATCCCAACCTCCTATCCCATCCCCCACACTCACTATTCTCTACACCTACTTGTCGGGCTATCATCAGGATGTTTAAAAGTCCAGGGCAATTTGTGGAGCCCGAGAGTGACGCAGCCAGGAGATTTACTGGAAGTCCCATATCCTTGCAAGGGACTTTAAACAAAACTTCCAACCCTTACATTTGGGGGTGGGTAAGGGTTGATTTAAAGGGGTGCCCCGGTGGAAAACTTTTTTTTTTTAATCAACTGGTGCCAGAAAGTTAAACAGATTTGTAAATGACTTCTATTAAAAAATCTTAATCCTTCCAGTACTTATTAGCTGCTGAATACTACAGAGGAAATTCTTTTCTTTTTGGAACACAGAGCTCTCTGCTGACATCACAAGCACAGTGCTCTCTGCTGACATCTCTGTCCATTTTAGGAACTGTCCAGAACAGCATATGTTTGCTATGGGGATTCTCTCCTACTCTGGACAGTTCTTAAAATGGTCAGAGATGTCAGCAGAGAGCACTGTGCTCGTGATGTCAGCAGAGAGCTCTGTGTTCCAAAAAGAAAATAATTTCCTCTGCAGTATTCAGCAGCTAATAAGTACTGGAAGGATTAAGATTTTTTGAGAGAAGTAATTTACCCCTTTAAACAAAACCTCCAACCCTTATATTTGGGGGGTGGGTAAGGGTCGATTTAACTCTACTATATTTTTAGCTGACATAAAAATAACGTGTACCAAGTTTCATCAAAATGGTTCAAGCCATTAGGAAGTTTTTGCACAGCACCAAAGGCGGACAGAATGAGCCTTCTCTGTCTTTCTAGCTCTTTCTGGAGTTGCTGCATCTAAGGGGTGGAAAGGCAGAGATCAGAGGTATCTCTGATCTAAGCCATTACAGCTGGAGCTCCGCTGTCAATCACTGGTCCTCCTATTATCCTCATGTAGTTTATGCTAATAAAATCAGATTTCGGGGGTTTGATTCAAGCTTATTGTGTACAGGAGCAGGGACTTCTGGCAAAGACAAGAGTCCCTGCCCCTGTACGCTGGATGCTGAAGTATATACCACAGTTACCTTTCACAGGATGGTGCACATTCCCACCTAGACCCATAAGTACATGGCCTGAATTCAGATTGTCTGACAAATTTTAGCCAAATTTGATGGCCAATTAGAGCAAATATACCCAAAATGAATTTTGAGAGAATCACTCATTTCTAGTCATAGTGCCTTGAGGGGTTATACCCAGGGGTCAAGCCCTGGGAAAAAAAAAGTGAGGGAACTCATCCAAGATTTCCACTCAAGGCTGGTCTTGCTAATGGGAACGATGTTCCTGTTGTGAAAAAAAGTGCAGGAACTCAGTTCCCATGTGTTCCTGCAGGACTTGAGCCATGTTTAAACCTTAAAGGGGTACTCCGCCCCTAGACATCTTAAATCTTATCCTCTATTCCAGCGTTTCTCAACCAGGGTGCCTCCAGATGTGGTAAAACTAGTTTTGCAACACCTGGAGGCACCCTGGCTGAGAAACACTGCTCTATCCAAAGGATAGGGCATGAGATGTCTGATCGCGGGGGCGGCACCCGGCATTCATTTAGAGCGCAGTGCCGGAGGTCCGTAAGGTCACAGTGGGACCCCACTCGTGAGGTCACAGCCACGTCCCCTCAATGCAAGTCTATGGGAGGGGGCATGGCGGCAATCACGCCCCCTTCTATAGACTTGCATTGAGGGGGCGTGACCGTGACATCACAAGCGGGGCGTGACTGTGACATCACAAGCCTCTGCCCCGCATCGCTAGTCATCCGCCATGGAGTGACGTTCGCTCCATGCACCGGATGTCTGGGGTGCCACAGCACGAGATTGCGGGGGTCCCCAGCAGCAGGACCCCCGCGATCAGACATCTTTTGCCCTACTGCCAAAAGCCCACCCCCCTCCGCCTCCCCCTATACTTACCTTTCACTAAGTCCTTGTACCCTCCTGTATCTGCATGCTCCACAGTGGTCTTAACCAGTGATTGGCTGAGTGGCAGCAGATGTATTGGTCCCCAGCACCAGGAAGTGGAGTACAACAGACAATTGCTACGTGGACCGAGGGAGAGGTTAGTATAGTTTTGTTTTTTGGCAGCCTGGGCATTTTATCATGTTATAATTTTTTCTGCTGGGCAACAACTTCAATTCTAATTTATCATCACTTTTTCAACTATTGTTAAGATGACTGCAACATCCATCACAGGTATTACTGCTGTGCGCATAGAAATATCTTCCCCAACATTCTTTGCCTTTTATCTGAAACATTTTCAGTTCTGATAAACTCTGTAACCTGTAACCTATCGATGCAGAAGGAGATTAATAGCGCTTCTAAAAAGCCGAATGTACAATGTGTTGGGATCAGTGATCGCCAGCAGCCCCGGGGTGAAGGGGAGTGGGGTGGGGGGGGTCACATTCTTCTTCTCATCCCCGGCATTACTATCATTCCATTCTCCTTGCCTTTAATCATCGACTCTTTGTTGTTAAAAGACGGAGGAGGCATAAATATATACATATATATATATATATAATTTGAAATATCAGCTCTGCTAGATGCCCGCTCTAGGGAAGGACGTGAGATGTTCATCACGAGGCGAATACATAAGAGAATTCTCCTACAAACAGCTTTCAGGGTGATAAGACGTAGGATCCTTTAAGGAGGGGCCCAAACTATTAATGGATAATGTGAACCTCGTATGGCTCCAGCCATACGAGGTTCACATTATCTATTAATGATTCGGGCCCCTCCTTGAAGGATCCTACGTCTTGAATCCTACACCATGGTGCATTCAGAATAGCCTTTTGGCCTGACTGGAAGTCAGAATTGTAAAAATCGACTTATCCCGGATAATATTTTTCTTCCCTTTATCGGCGTGTTCATGAAAGTCAAACATCAAGGCCCACCGAGGCCGTCTAGTGAGGCGTTTAGAGCCGGCATTGTGCGCTGACCTTTCAAATATCGGCCAAGTCCGGCAACTACTTACTGAATGGAGACTCTGAATCATTCGGCACATTAATTCACAACCTTGGACTCTTAAGAAGCTTCAACTTCAAAGGCTAGACTCTGGCGAAAGGTTAGCAGCACAAGGTGCCCTGAAGTGTTTTGGCTTTCACATCGCAGGCTCAGTGGGAGACGGAGGGACCCAGAAGCTCATTTCAAAAACCTTCTTTCTTCAACCTTATCATTGCCTTGAAAGGCTCCGATATAAACCCTGCCTGTCTTTCATGACTCTTTCTTCTCCCTCCCCTCAGATGTTCCCTCTTCCTCTGATAATAACTTTCATTCTACGGATTCCAATTTTAGTTTGTACGAAAGAGGGAAAAAAAACACATATATTTATATGTAAAGCATACGGGGGCGGGGGTTCTGTCTTTCATATGTTTAATGCATAGTCTGCAAGAAAAAACGTGCCAAGTGCAACTTTGTTTCCATAGATACTGCAGTACTATTATAGTACTATGTATAGGAAGTATGTACGGCTCTAGGGTAAAGTACTGAAAACATATGGTGGGCTCCTGATCCGGCGCTCACCAGCCTCAACTTCCGAAAATGTTACCGCTGGTGCAAAGTTTTGATTCTAGATTATTGAAGAAGGTAAGAATAACCTTTGATGTCTTTGATGCATAGTGTCATGGTTGGAATGGTCAATAAGAAGGTCCTCAAATTGTAAATTTGCCCAAATTTAATGCCCAAACCTATTCATGACACAGTCTGTTTTCGCAATTTTCCTTTTTTGCGTTTCCAATATTTCTCTCCTTGCTTCAAAGGGTAATAACTCTTTTATTTTTTCTATCCACAGACCCATAGTTGGCTTATTTTTTTTTTGCATGGCCAATTGTACTTTTCAAAGACACCTTTTATTTTACCATAATATGTACGGTGCAATGAAAAAACACAATTAGGGATAAGCGAATCGAATCTGACGAATCCGAATTTGTTATGAATTTCAGGAAAAATTTGCTTTGCAACAAATCCGAATATCGCCACGATTTTATCAAACAAATCGCTTCATTAAACTTCATTTAGTGCGGTCCGGGCAATTCCACATGTCAGGATATAGGGTAAGGAACTCTTGGAAGGCGGGAACATGGGTAGGCGGGATGACCCTGAATAGCATGCAGCCTATCAGCAGCCAGTCACCCCCGTGATGTCACAGCCCTATATAATTGGCAGCCATCTTGCTGCCAGTCACATCAGCGTTCTATTGCAGAGAGAGAGGGACAGAGAGCAGTGGGTGTTGCACAGAAAAGCGTTTTTACAGCAGAGATTCACCTCCAGCCTAGAAGCACTGGAAAGGGAGAGAGATTGAAAGAGAATGCAATTTTGGGTGTACTACACATCGACTGTGTGCTGCAGCACTGGTGTGTACAACAACTGAAAAGCTAATAGTAGCCAGCCAGTTAGGGTGAGCAGAGCACTAAAAGCCATAATCAACTGCTATTAGTGCCTAATACAGGTTGTGTGGCAGAGCGTATTGCCCTTTATCAAGTGCAAACTGTGCGTACATAGGTGGTGTACGATTTTGTTTCTGTTAAATAGACCTGTGTTTCTTTCCTAGCTGCCTCCCAGTCTGATTGGGAGAGCATGGTAAGTGTGCTGTTACAACTTGTTCACACTGTTGTGGTGCTGTGCGGCGTCCGTTGCTGCCGTGGCGCCGTGTTTGTGGGGGGTGCGACCCATAGAATGGTTTGAGTGGCATTGGGGCCGCTCTGCCAGTGGGTCGTTCAGCACCCCCCCCCCCCCCCGTGGGCACTGGTGTTGCGACGGTGGTGGTCGCCGCCCAGTGCTATGCCATTTTATGCTAGGGACGTTCGGGACCCACTCTAAATAGGTGGCCTTGACGTGGCGAGTGGGCTTGTACTTTTTGATCAAAAATGTATACTAACAACCTGTTAGTTTTTGATATTATGCTTAGAAGCATTTAGATCATTATACAAGATTGTAGATGTGCACCATGTCTGTTTCTTCTACCTGGATTCACATTGTGTTTTCTATCCCCTCCTTTTTTTTGTTTGAACATGTGTCTGCACTCTTCCCCACCCCTTCAGCCCAACCCTATATAAATAGTTGTTAGCTACACAAGGGCCATTTCATTCCTAGCTGCCTCCCAGTCCGACTGGGAGAGCATGGTTAGTGTGCTGTTACACCTTGTTCACATTGGTGTGGTGCTGTGTCTGTGGGGGGGGGGGGGGTGCGACCCATAGACTGGTTTGAGTGGCACTGGGGCCGCTCTGCCAGTGGGTCGTCCCCCCCCCCCGTGGGCACTGGTGTCGCGGCGGTGGTGGTCACCGCCCAGTGCTATGCCATTTTATGCTAGGGACGTTAGGGACCCACTCTAAATAGGTGGCCTTGACGTGGCGAGTGGGCTTGTACTTTTTGATCAAAAATGCATACTAACAACCTGTTAGTTTTTGATATTATGCTGAGAAGCAATCGGATCATTATACAAGATTGTAGATGTGCACCATGTCTGTTTCTTCTACCTGGATATACATTGTGTTTTCTATCCCCTCCTTTTTTTTGTTTGAACATGTGTCTGCACTCTTCCCCACCCCCTCAGCCCAACCCTATATAAGTAGTAGTTAGCTACACAAGGGCCGTTTCTTTCCTAGCTGCCTCCCAGTCTGACTGGGAGAGCATGGTAAGTGTGCTGTTACACCTTGTTCACACTGGTGTGGTGCTGTGCGGCGTCCGTTGCTGCCATGGCGCCGTGTCTGTGGGGGGGGGGGGGTGCGACCCATAGACTGGTTTGAGTGGCATTGTGGCCGCTCTGCCAGTGGCTCTTTACCCCCCCCCCCCCCGTGGGCACTGGTGTCGCGGCGGTGTGGTGGTCGCCGCCCAGTGCTACGCCATTTTATGCTAGGGACATTAGGGACCCACTCTAAATAGGTGGCCTTGACGTGGCGAGTGGGCTTGTAATTTTTGATCAAAAATGTATACTAACAACCTGTTAGTTTTTGATATTATGCTGAGAAGCATTTAGATCATTATACAAGATTGTGGATGTGCGACCATGTCTGTTTCTTCTACCTGGATTCACATTGTGTTTTCTATCCCCTTTGGCTGTCAGGGCCTGCTAGGTGGGTGTTGTAGTTTTGCAACAGCTGGAGGCACCCTGGTAACAGTAACAGAAACACTGTGTTAGCACAAGGGACATGACATGTTATACATAAATCACCCAACAATCAAACACATTGATCAAACACATCAATCATTCATGCAGCATTCATTCATTCATTTATTCAACATTACATCATGTATTAATGAATCACATACAATTATACATTATTTTACCTGTCTTAATGTTCTGATCTCCGCGGGTATCTTCTTTTCCATGCACCCGCTCTTGATAATGGTCCCTTTCTTCTAAATGAAAACAAATTTAGTTTTAACAAAAATAAAAAATAAATTCACAATTTTGTAGGCATGTACAATTCGTTTTGTTCTGATTTCGGATTCATTCGGATGTAAATATTTTGTACATTTGGATAAATCCAAATGTACAAAATATGAACAATTTAGACAAAAACTAATTACGTCAGAAACGAATTGCACATGTCTTCTGTTAAAGTCTTAAGGGCCTACTGTGAAAAGCCAGACACGCCTGCTGCTGTTGTAGACAAATACTGTTTTAAGTGTAGTGGAGAATATTGTATTCCTCTCATAAGTGCATACCACGTACATACATCTACATTGTACCATTTTGTTCCTGTTATAGTCCTAAAGGCCTATTTACTGTGAAAGGCTAGCCAAAAGTAAACACCTGCTGGTGTTGTAGACAAATACTGTTTTAAGTGTAGTAGTGCGTATTGTACTCCCCTCATATTCTCACTAATCATGTCAGGCAGAGAAGTGGCAGGATGTGCACAGAGGACTGGCAGAGGCCTAAATTTATCAGGCGCAGGCAGAGGTCGCAGCAGACTAGTGGCAGCAGGAGTCGCAGCGAGAGGCCTGAGCTCCCGGTTTCAGATAGCGGTTGTGTCTCGATCAGCAACCTAGCAGCCGTCATTGATTGGTTAACTCGGTCATCCACTTCATCACAAGTAACATCTGTCACCCCCAGTCAACAGTCGGTGGGTTCCTCAGACACAACCCTCATTTGGCATGGTCCTGGAGCAGTTCCTGTCCTCCCATTGCCTCTATCCTATGCTTTTCCCTTCTCCGCAGAAGTATCTTAAGCTGTGGGTTCAGCTCCACTATTCAGTGAGGACGATCTACTAGAAGACAGTCAGCAGCTACTGCCCAGACAAGAAGGGGAGGAGACATCCGCTGCTTCCTCTGCTAGGCGGACAAGTAGTGATGAGGAGAGTGGCATGGGAGGTGGTGTTGCGAGCATTCAGGGTCCTGAACAGACACTGTTGAGGAACCTGAGGACGACATCAGTGACGTGCAGACACAACTCGATGATGATGAAGCCGATCGCACTTGGGAGCCGGGTGCAGCTAGGGGCTTCATCACTATCAGGAGAAGAGGGTTGCAGGTTGCCCGTGAGGCAGCAGCTGAACCAGCAAAGTGGTAGCATGGTTGTCAGTCAGCATGGTGGCAGAAGTGGGAAGTCTAAAGCCAAACGTGCCTGGGGTAGACCACCTGCTTCGTGGCAGCTACCTGCCAAGGAGGTGGTGGAACAGGGGTCCCTGGAGTCGGCAGGCAGTCAGTCAGTGCAGATTGTTGGGTGGAAAATCAGCTACGGTGTGGCAGTTTTTCATCAAGTATCCGGAGGATGTTAACATGGCCACATTTTAAAAAATATCTTTGCAATTGTGAGGCCCTATGGTCTTGTCAGAATGCCGCCACCTCCAGACTGTGTCATTCTGTCTCCATGTGGTCTCCACTTGCTGCTGTACCTCCAAGCTTGGTCATTCTGCCACATTTTGGTCTCCTCATGCTGGTGCCACCTCCAGTCTATGTTATTGTTCCGCCATGTGGTCTCCTCATGCTACTGGCACATTACATAAACATTTTTATGTTAACCTATTTAAAATCTTCAACTTAAATTTTAAAATATATCTTTAGTCTTTTCAATTGTGAGGCCCTATGGTCTCGTCGGGCTGCTGCCACCTCTAGGCTCTGTCATTGTGCTGCCATGTGACTCCTTGTTATATTGGGTTTCGTGGTCATGCAGTATTAGTTGAAAGTAAATGCTGCGGGCACCTAGGACATTAAACTTGTGAATCTAATTAAATCTTGAATTTAAATTTAAAAAAATGAATGTAATCTTTTCAAGACTGAGGCCCTATGTTCGTTGACGTCATATATTATTTTCTATTTGCTCTGTGATCTGTATTCTTTTATAATTTTTTGGGTTTTTTGTTCTGCTTGGACTTATTATGGCATTTTATATATTTTTCTGGTATGTAAAGTGACAAATAAAATCTGCAAATCTGGATTTTTATTTTTTTTACGCTCCTTCTTTTAACGGTGCAGAATCATGAACTTTATTTCTTAATGGTTTGGACCTTTCTGCAAGGAGCAGTTTTTATTTTTTTATTCTAGCACAGCTTTATCCATGTTTAATTACTCTGACCTAATCATGTGATCTTCGGTCTGACTCTCTAAATCTTTAAGTGTTTAAAGGTCAGAACAGGATGCCAGTTCTGGGTGTAACTTTCTGTAAACTACAGGATGACATCAACACCTACCAACAGCTCACAGATTCCACCTCCCCCCACACAGCTCCATCTGCTATCTCCATGTGATCAGGGTATATAGTAGTTATAACAAGTCCCCTGACGCTTTATTTGCACATTGTTTTTCTTGCTGTTGTTTTTCAGTTTTTGCTACGATGTTCCCAACATTGTGGCAAAAATTTTTAAATTTTACTGCAGTTGTGTACATCACAGTAAAAATATGCTTTTCTATTGCGCTGGAGGGAAATCGAGGTGGATCGCTGGATAAATGTCCTTTTGTAGGAAAGGTTTGAAACCACAGGCAACCTTCTCTTCCAAATGGCTTCATTCAAGCTCCATTTTTTTCTTCTCTCCAGTCCACTGATGATTAAACTAATTCCATTTATTTGAATGGGAGAGTTTTGTCGCGTCCTGGATAAGGGAACAATTCTTGTACCATTCCCCTGTAACTGGGCGTCGAACCAATAGACATATAATGTACTTTGTCATCAGTTGTCATATGATTTGTGGCCAGTCACAAAGCCAAATTGGTAGATATGTAATGGCCCCCTCAAAATAAATAGTAGAGATGAGCGACTTTTTGAAAAATTGGATTCGGCCGATTTGCCGAATTTTCCGAAAAAAATTGGTTTGCTCCACATTTATTTGCAGTGAATAGCTATTAAAAACAGCTATTTCTGGGCTATGGAGAGCCTCAATAGGGGTGTAGAACACTTTGCCTTGCCCTAACTTGCATAGGGAGTGTGCTGTATTAGTGAAATAATACTGTTATTCAGTATGACATGCAGATTAGAGTGATAGCTATTAGAATAAGTGTGGCAGAGTGGCAGAATGACAGAGCCAGGAGGTGGCATCAGTATAAGGAGACCATATGGCGGCAGAATGACACAGCATGGAGGTGGCGGCAGCATGAGGAGATCATATAGTGGCTGAATTACCCAGCCTGGAGGTGGCAACAGTCTGACAAGATCAAAGGGCCTCACAACTGAAAATATTAAAGATATTTTTAACATTTAAAATGAAGATTTCAAATAGATGAACCTAAAAAGTTTTATTTAATGTGCCAGCAGCATGAGGAGACCACATGGCGGCACAGTGACAAAGCCTGAAGGTGGCAGCAGCATGAGGAGAGCATATGGTGGCTGAATAACACAGCCTGGAGGTGGCAGAAGCATGAGGAGACCATATACTGGCGGAATGACACAGCCTGGAGTTGGCGGCAGCAAGAGGAGACCATATAGTGGCTGAATGACACAGCATGGAGGTGGCAGTTGCATGAAGAGACCATATAGTGGCTGAATGACACAGCCTGGAAGTGGCAGAAGCATGAGTAGACCATAAAGTGGCTGAATGACACAGCCTGGAGGTGGCAGCAGCATGAGGAGACCATATAGTGACTGAATTCCACAGCCTGAAGGTGGCTGAAGCATGAGGAGACATTATAGTGGCTGAATGACACAGCCTGGAGGTGGCTGAAGCATGAGGAGACCATATAGTGGCTAAATGGCACAGCCTGGAGGTGGTTGAAGTATGCGAAGACCATATAGTGGCTGAATGATACAGCCTGGAGTTGGCTGCAGCATGAGGAGAACATATGGTGGCAGAATTAGACAGCCTGAAGCTGGCATCAGCGTGAAGTGAATACATGGTGGCAGAATGAGACAGCCTGGAGCTGGCATCAGCATGAGGAGAACAAATGGTGGCAGAATGAGACAGCCTGGAGGTGGCATTATCATGAGGAGAACATACGGTGGCAGTATGAGACAGCCTGGAGCTTCCATCAGCATGAGGAGAACATATGGTGGCAGAATGAGACAGCCTGGAGGTGGCATCAGCAGCATCAAGAGTTCTGAAAGTGACCCGGTGACAGAGTGGGGCGGTGGGTGGCAATACTAGTACCCGGTGACAAAGGTGGGTGAAAAAAAGGAGAATTTGGCATCAGATGTGTGGTATCAGGCGGGTGGCAGAATCAGAATAGTAGCTGAGGCAGGTAGGCAGAAGAAAAGGGTCTCTTTTGTAAAAGTGTTAGTGTGCACAGGATATGCATTATGTAAAACTTAAGTTTTAATAATATTCTTAGGATAAAATATGTACACAATTTTTTTTTATTTAAAAAAAGGAAAGGTGCGCAAAAAACACCATGTGCCACCTACACCACCAAGTATTGATGTGAAGCAAAGACCTCTAAAAGGATGAAGGGAACAAAGTATGGTCCATTTTAAAGGGTGGGGGTAAAAACTTTCCCTGTAAGGCCCTACTCTCGACCTATTAATTCCCTTCTACGAAAGTGTTACTCGCCCTAAAAAGGCTGGCCCCACACAGGAACCTCTCCCTATTTCCACCTAAAATCCCTGGGAAATGGCAGTGCTTGTCGGTTGTAAATTGCTGTTGTAGGTTATAAGTTGCTGTTGTGGCTGTGCAGGAACCACATTTACAAAATTAGAAACATGAATATTATACTGGTGTCCATCCACCGCGTAGGTGTATTTTTTCAGCAATTTAACTATACAGCACAAATGGGAAGTGAATAAAACTTAGCCTTTAAAGGGGTACTCCGGCCCTATTACATCTCATCCCCTATCCAAAGGATAGGGGATAAGATATCTGATCGCGGGGGTCCCGCCACTGGCAAACCCCGCAATCTGTCATTCAGCAACCACCTTTGCGAGCTTTCCGCAGCGCTGAAGGCTCCGTGACATCACAACTCCACCCCTCTGTGATACCACGCCCTTCTCCCTCAATGCAAGTCTATGGGAGGGGGCGTGATGGCACAATTGTGCTAATCAGGTCGGCGACACGGTATGGCTCCCTGCCACTGTGTGTGCACTACCGGACTTCTATCTAGGACGCAGCTAACCGACCTGGCAACAGGCTCGGATGGCACCTGTATGGCTCTTGTGTACTTATGCTGAACACTGTTGGTACTGGAGCCCCCATATAAGTGCAGGTTGTTATAAAACACTTGTGTGAAATATGAGTTTGTACCTTTGCTGTTGCATGCTATATTTGTTGCACGGCATGTCTATATGAGTACACCTTGCACCATATCATCCTTTGATAAGATCTGTATGACCGAAACGCGTAGGTATAGGTGGTGTCAGTGTAAAGTGTTGAACCACATTATCAACTATTTAACTGTTGGTTGTAGATTTTTCCATTGTTTATTTTACATCCTGTCCTGGTGTCTACTCTTTGCCATTTCAGGAAGATTATCTCATACACATTATTTTGGTGTTTTTTTTTACATTGAGATTAAAAGCTAAGTTTTATTCACTTCCCATTTGTGCTGTACAGGAACCAAATTTACCCAGTGGGCCGTGAAGAACATGTATTGTGCCTGACCGTAGTTAGAGCTCCACACATCGGATTTGCCGTGCACTTTGATACACACCGACAGGCTCAAGGACTGGCCCACCTTCTCTTCCACAAAATTATGCAGGGCTGGTACTGCCTTTTTCACAAAGAAATGATTACTTGGGACTCTCCACCCTGGCTCGGCACAAGCCAACAGTTCTCTGAAAGGTGCAGGGTTCCACCACTTGAAAAGGGAGGGGCTGCAGCACCAGCAACTTGGACAGGAGCACATTCAGCTTCTGTGCCGTTGGATGAGTGGGCTTCTCCAATGGATTGCTGGCGGAATGACTGACTCGAAGTAGGAGGAGCAGGAGCATCTAGAGTGACAGAAGGAGGGTATGACACACAGCTTCCTTCAGCTGAGGTGGTGGAGCCCTGGCTGGATGAAGGAGGGAGCGGATGGCCACTGGGTGATGCAGCAGGTTGGACCAACACATCGAAGCCACGGTTCTCCCAGGCCTCTTTACGGTGACGCTGCATATGTTGACGCAGGGCCGTGGTGACAACATTGGGACCCTGGCCGCGCTTCACCTTCTGCCGACACATCTTGCATGTGTACGTTTGGGTAGAGGGGATGTGGATGGCGCCAAAAATAATATAGTAGAGTCTTAGTGGAGATAAGCGAGGTAAACTATTCAGCTGAGCCAATTAACTAGAACCTGGCTGGGTGGTGGTGCTAGGATAAACCAAAATAGGATAGCTAGTAATATCATGGGTAGGAAGAGTAAAAATACATATCCGCACTCACCACAGGGTTCGGCGCGAGACGTTACTATGTGGAGATGGCCACGGGATCAGAGAGACAGCATTGCATTGTGCGCTCTAAACGCACAAAGCGATGCTGTCTCTCTGATCCCATGGCCATCTCCACGTAGGGACGTCTCGTGCCGAACCCGGTGGTGAGTGCGGATATGTCTTTTTACTCTTCCTAGCTATGACATCTTGCATGTGGCTATGTGAACCTCCTCTGGATGCTTTATGAAAAACTGCGACACCGCCAAGTAGCTGATTTTCCCCCCAACAGTCCTCACTGATTGACTGCTACTGCCGCTGACTCCAGAAACCCCTGTTCCTCTGAACCATGATTAGGCAACTATTGGCGAAAGCTAACAGAGGGTTATCCCAAGAAGCATACGTAAAAATATAAAGTGTTACCCTCAGATATTACACTCATTGGCATCAGTTCAGCTTCTCGATTGTTAGAGAAGAAATGAAAAAATATAAGGATATATATCAATAAAAAGATTTTGCCTGCTATGAATGATAATTAATAATTATAATAATGCTTATCAATGACTCATTATCTCATACCTGAAAATCTATTTTCCTTGACATACCATCATTTATTTTATAAAAATTTTAATATTACATCAAATTACTACTTACAAAATTAAGAGGACAAGCTGAGAAAAATGTCCACTTTGGTGTGACAGAAATAGCCGCAGTGGTTTTCGGACAGAGCCTGTTGCATTAGTGCATAGCCCGGGGAGCCACGCTGTTATAGTTAATGTTCTCAGCTGTCTTCTGCTCCTGATACAGCTCTCTCTGGTTTTACCGCTGGAACAGGCTCCCTTTTCAATAAAATCTGTGATGGGATTTCCAATCTGGAGTGTAATAGGTTATGTATGGGACTCACAGTAACTGCAAACTGGATGAGACATGTCAAAACCTCATCCAAACTCTGAAAAACATAATCTGCAGAAAAGTTGATGTATGTTGCCAATTTATTGATGTTTTTTTGCCAGATACAAGTCCCAGAAAAATTGGGTTTTGGGCAATTCAGAATTTTTTGGAAAATTCAGAGCGAAAACAGCTTGTGAGGAACAAATGTGTTTATTTCTATACAGCATCTAAACAGTGCTTATACTTCAGTGCACATACAACCCCACAATACATACTGTACACAGTACTTATACAATGCATACACTGAAACCATACCCCATCACATGTATTTAGAAAAGTCCTCAGCAGGACATTTTATCGAAAGAAAATAAAAAAAGGACATGATTACGTGTTTCGGGAGGATCCCTCCCTTCCTCAGATCAGGGACCCTGATCTGAGGAAGGGAGGGATCTTCCCGAAATGCGTAATTGTGTCCGTTTTTTATTTTCTTTCAATAAAATGTCCTGCTGAGGACTTTTCTAAATATCGCTGGCTTTACCTCATCCTTCGCACAAGAGTCAGCAGCACCGACTTCAAGGGTTTTCTCCTGCCTTGCTTCCACTACCTACTCCAGGACGAAATTGTCTCCTCCTGCAACCCTTTGGCTCGGCAGCGGCTCACGCTAACAGTACCCAAACTTGATTGTGGGTTACATGCGCATTACTACTATCACCAGGTGAGCAGCCATCTATAAGCTCCGCGGGGTTGCCCCCCACTCACCACTACTTTACCCCCGGGTAATACACGAGGCGCCGTCTGTCGGTCTTGTTCCTTTTTTCTCCACAGATCCTTTACACGTATGATACTGATAGAATTCTGTGTAAAGACAATATTAAAGATGAGTGAACTTTTCAAAAAAGTTTGGCCACTTCAGCTGAACCTCAATAAAAATTTTGGTTCTGATAGAAGTAGTCACAACTGGATGTTACGACACTGCTCAAAAAAATTAAGGGAACACTTAAACAACACAATGTCAATAACACCAAGTCAATGACACTTCTGTGAAATCACACTGTCCACTCAGGAAGCAACACTGATTGACAATCAATTTTACATGCTGTTGTGCAAATGGAACAGACAACAGGTGGAAATTATAGGCAATTAGCAAGACACTCACAATAAAGGAGTAGTTCTGCGGGTGGTGACCACAGGCTACTTTTCAGTTCCTATGCTTCCTGGCTGATGTTTTGGTCACTTTTTAATGCTGGCAGTGCTTTCACTCAAGTGGTAGCATGAGATAGAGTCTACAACCCACACAAGTGGCTCAGGTAGTGCAGCTCATCCAGGATGACACATCAATGTGAGCTGTGGCAAAAGGTTTGCTGTGTCTGTCAGGGTAGTGTCCAGAGGATGGAGGCGCTACAAGGAGACAGGCCAGTACATCGTGGAGGAAGCCATTGGAGGGCAACAACCCAGCAGCAGGACCGCTACCTCTGTGCAAGGAGGAGAAGGAGGAACACTGCCAGAGCCCTGCAAAATGACCACCAGCAGGCCACAAATGTGCATGTGTCCACTCAAACAGTCATAAAACAGACTCCATGAGGATGGTATGAGGGCCCGACGTCCACAGGTGGGATTTGTGCTTACAGTCCAACACCATGCAGGACATTTGGCCTTTGCCAGAGAACACCAAGATTGGCAAATTCACCACTGGTGCCCTGTGCTCTTCACAGATGAAAGCAGGTTCACACGGAGCACATCTGACATATGTGACAGAGTCTGGAGATGCTGTGGAGAACATTCTGCTGCCTGCAACATCCTCCAGCATGACCGGTTTGGCGGTGGGTCAGTAATGGTGTGGGGTGGCATTTCTTTGGGGGGCTGCACAGCCCTCTATGTGCTTGTCAGAGGTAGCCTGACTACCATTAGGTACCGAGATGAGATCCTCAGACCCCTTGTGAGACCATATGTTGGTGTGGTTGCCCTAGGTTCCTCCTAATGCAAGACAATGTTAGACCTCATGTGGCTGGAGTGTGTCAGCAGGTCCTGCAAGAGGAAGGCATTGATGCTGTGGACTGGCCCGCCCGTTGCCCAGACCTGAATCCAATTGAGTACATCTGGGACATCATGTCTCGGTCCATCCACCAACACCATGTTGCACCACAGACTGTCAAGGAGTTGGTGGAAGCTTTAGTCCAGGTCTGGGAGGATATCCCTCAGGAGACCATCCCCCACCTCATCGGGAGCATGCCCAGGTGTTGTAGGGAGCTCATACGGGCACATGGAGGTCACACACACTACTGAGCCTCATTTTGACTTGCTTTAAGGACATTACATCAAAGTTGGATCAGCCTGTAATGTGGTTTTCCACTTTGATTTTGAGTGTGACTCCATATCCAGACCTCCATGGGTTCATAAATTTGATTTCCATTGATTATTTTTATGTGAGTTTGTTGTCAGCACATTCAACTATGTAAAGATGAAAATATTTCGTACGAATAGTTCATTCAGATCTAGGATGTGTTATCTTAGTGTTCCCTTTATATTTTGAGCAATGTATATTAATATACTGTGCAGGATGTGGGGAATCTTTTTCAGCCCAACACAACAAGTCAACACTGCTATGCACAGTTTTGGCTTGCTGCCAAATGCTGAAAGCTATGGGGCTTCCCAAGCAGAAGCAAAAAGTTTTTATAGCTATACGCCAGAAACTTTTTACTTCTGTTGGCAGAAGGCAACTTTTCTTTTTTTTTACTAACATTTTTTTCCAGAAGAAGATGACCAGGACTCTTTCCAGTACAAGAACAGAATTTCTGCTTTCAGATTTTTTTTTTTATTCAATAAAAGTTTTTTTTTTACTTAATAAAAGTGTGTTTATACCATGTCTTTTTATTTTCCTTCCTTTCTTTTTTCTTTTTTTGGGATTAGCAGCAAAAGCAGTCTGATAGATGCCATCCATTCCTAAACCAGGGCTTAGTGTTAGCCCATAAAAGCTTATTTATTTATTTAGTAATTTATTTAGTTATGAAGAAAAACTGTGGGTTTTCCCCCTATTAATAATAACCAGCCAGGTGCAAAACCAAATGCCAGCAGCTTTGTTTTCTCATAGTGGCAAATTCATTTTGGCCTAATAGTACCAGTCTGCTGGTGCCCAGTCCTGGAGCAACATTTTTATAATGCTTCAACCTGACATGACCTGGCCCAGTGCTCCTTGTGCCAATGGGTACTGAGGTAATAATGGTCAGGTTAGCAATAAGCTTTTAACAGGCTAACAATGAGGCTTAGTATATAAATGGATGCTGATTATTAGATGGTTTCTACTACTATACCAAAGATAAATATAAAAAAAACACACAAGGTTTATAAAAAAAAAAAAAAAAAATTGAAAGAAAATCACCCCAAGTACCCCCACTAACCTTTAAACAGAAAGTGAAAAACTTTCTGCTTCAGCTTGGGAAACCCTGTATCTGTTGACACTGTTGGCTGTGTTAAACAGCATTGGCTTGCGGTGTAAATCTGGGGAAACATTCCCCTGGTTGGGTACAGTATGCCTGACTCAAAGAATCTATTACAGTATGTTGGGGATGTATAAAACATCCCTAGCTTATTGTATGTAAGCAACTTCGGCCAAAGTGAACGGGCCAACGTTCAGCTTCATGCCGAATCGAAGACTTCCTAAAGATCTGACTTAACCCCGCTTTCACAGGTTCAGTTTGCTCAATACTAGACAATACACATACCTCAATTAATAAATAGCACGTACACCACAACTAATACACAGCACCCATACAATACATAGACATCACACAGCTGTGGACATGATGGGAGTTGCAGTTCAGCAACAGCTAGAGAGCCACAGGTTAGGGAACACTGTCCAGACCAATACATCTTCATGTATTACATATACCTCCTGTAGCAGGTAGGGGGAGCTGTGTGTACAGTATACAATAAAGAACACAAATTTAAACAAGGGGATACATAGCATTAAAAAGTCATGAAAAGTGTTATGTTTTGGAAGGGGATTGTCAGTCAGACTGCATTTCATTCTATATTGTGTTAGTGTTCAGTCTGAATTTGGTGAAGCATGTGCCTCCTATTGATTGTTCGCCTGTCAAGCTTATGGAACGTGAAATCATTCTAACAATTACATAACAGGAATTGTGTTAGTTAAAGAACAATATGTAATTGAACAGAATATGATTTTGAAAAGCTCATAGACGTTGTATGGGTTGAATGGAAAGAAAAAGAATAGAATGTGTTCTCTGCAGGACTGTTATATTGTAACACTGGTCTTATTGCATTCACATCACAAGGATTTCACTTAGGGAAATATTCACTTCCGAAAAGCTTTGTTTATTAGCTTTATGAGAAATGGGGTGACACTGCCTCTCCTTTCAGTAGTTTTCTCCTCTAAAATGTAGTGAACCTCATTGTCAGTGTTTATCACCCGATGAGTGGCCCCTTGTACATTTCTTGTCATCCCTCATCCATTGGCTGGTGTCTTGTGAGTCCGGTCTTATTACCTGTTCTTTGCTGTCTTCTAACAGGTGCAACTTTGGCCATGTGGGTGTTGAGAACCAGACATAGAGGGGAACAGAGGAACATCCCTTATTTATAGGGTCAGGGGGGCTGCACACTATATCTGGACATATGTTCAAGATAGCTGTCTGCGCCCTATACAAAGGTAAGGGGATAAGATGTCTGATTGTGGGGGTCCCGCCGCTGGGGACCCCCGCGATCTCGGCTGAGGCAACCCAGGCATCCCATGCACGGAGCGAACTTCGCTCGGTGCTAGATGACTGGCGATGTAGGATGGAGGCTCGTGATGTCACATCCACGCCCTGCTCATGACGCCACCGCCATGCACCCTCATTGCAAGTCTATGGACTTGCATTGAGGGGGCGTGGCCATGATGTCAAGAGCCTCCGCCAAGGCATCCGATGCTCTGAACAAATGCTGGGTGCAGCATGGAGATCACAGGGCTCCCCAGGGGCGGGACCCCCGCGATCAGACATCATATCCTTTGGATAGGATGTCCAGGGGCAGAGCACCCCTTTAACTCCACTTTTGCAGGTTCGGTTTACTCAATACTAGAAAATACACATACCTCAATAAGTGCATGGCACGAACACAACAACTAATGCTCAGCAACCATACAATACCTAGACAGACATGGAAAGGAGCAGAGGAACTTCCCTGACTTATAAGGTCTGGAGGGGCTACACACAATATCTTGACAAGACATGAGCGAATCAAAGCAGACAAACCCAAATTTGTTACAAATTTCAGGATTTGTTTCGCAATGAATGTGAATATCGCCGTGATTCTATCGCGCAAATCACTTCATTAAACTCCATTTTACAGCGTTCCAGGCTCCAGGACACCTAAAATGGCAGATCCACATGTCAGTACATGGGTCAGGGGATGCTGGAAAGGCATGAAGACAAGGTGGGACAAGGTGGGAAGGGAGGTAGGCGGGATGACCCTGAATCACATGCAGGATGTCACAGCCCTATATAATCGGCAGCCATTTTGCGGCTGCTCATTTCATATACACTGCAGAGATATGATGGACTGCGTGTCTGTGTGTGTTACACAGAGACGCTGAATTGATCATACCGCAGCGTTCCACTTCCAACTGCTAGTCACATCAGTGTTGTGGACAGAGAGCAGTGCAATGCTTTGCTTGTTCTCAATGTGAAGGATTTTGACACCAGCCAATAACCTCCCAGTCACCTCATTCAGCATTTTATCAATGAGGGGCAGATAGCTTTTCCTTACCTCACACATATCAACAAGCCGCCTCAACTTCATGAACCGTATCACAGGAGGCAAGAATGATTTTTCAGTGCAATTCTGTTTATTTTTTCAACAAGAAATGATCTGCTGCTTATACTAGTCTGTAGACGGTATAATAACCAGCAGTTCACACCATTCTTAACACTCTGGGACAGAGTGCAATTTAGGGTTTAATCCCCCCTTTTATTTATTTATTTATTTTTTTGTGGTGCTGCGCAGTGGTGTCCTGCTGCTGTGCAAAAATATGTTTTTTCAGCGGACTGTAGTGCATTGTTCTGCCCTCATACGTGCATACCACATACCTACATCAAAGCAGTCTACTATTTTGTATCTGTAACAAGTCTAGATACTGGGAAAGTCCAGGCAAAAGTAATCACCTGCTGGTGTTTTACAAAAATAAATTTTCCAAGTATAATGTAGCAAATTTTTTTGCCCTCATATGTGTATACCACATACCTACATCTATGTAGTGCACTTTTTTGTACCTGTTAATCTGTAACAAGCCTACATACAGTGAAATGCCAGGGAAAACTAATCACTGTCTGTTGTTTTATGAAAATACGTTTTCCAAGTGTACTGTAGTGCATTTTTTTGCCCTCATACGCGCATACCACATTCCTACATCTAAGTAGTGTACCATATTGTACCTGTTAATCTGTCAAGGGCCTACATACTGTAAAAAAAAGTCCAAGCACTAGTACTCACAGGCTGGCGTTTTACAAAAATACAGAGTTTTTTCAATGCGTATTGTAGCACATTTTTCTGCCCTCATCAGTGCATAGCACATACGTACATCTAAGTAGTGTACCATTTTGTACCTGTTAATCTGTCAAGGGCCTACATATTGTTAAAGTCCAAGCACTTGTACTTACCAGCTGGTGTTTTACAAAAATACAGAGTCTTTAGGGGTATTGTAGCATATTTTTCTTCCCTGATCATTGCATCTAAGTAGTATACACTTTTGTACTTGATAATCTGTCAAGGGCCTAGATACTGTGAAAGGACAGCCAATAGTACACACCTGCTGCTGTTCTAGACAAATACTGTTTTAAGGGTAGTGAAGCGTATTGTATTCCCCTCAGATATGCAATAAGTATGTCAGGAAGAGTATTGCCAGGACATGCACAGAGGAGTGGCAGAGGCCTAAATTCATCAGGCGCAGGCAGAGATCGCAGAAGAGTAGGGGTGTATGCAAGTCTGAGTTGCAGCGAGAGGTCTGAGCTCCCGGTGTCAGCTAGCAGTCGTGTCGTGACCAGCAACCCAGCAGCCATGATTGATCAGTTCACTCAGTCATCCACTTCATCTCAAGTGACATTCGACACCCCCAGTCGACAGTCGGTGGGTTCCTCACACTCAACCCTCAGTTGGCATGGCCCTCATGATGCTGCCACCTACAGGCTCTACCATTGTGCTGCTCTATGGTCTCCTCATGCAATTGCTGTCATTGTGCCGCAATATGGTTTCCTCATGCTGATGCTGTCACCTCCAGGCTCTATCATTCTGCTGCTCTATGATCTCCTCATGCTAATGCTACCACCTCCACGCACTGTCATTGTGCCACCAAATGGTCTCATCATGCTGATGCTACCACCTCCAGGCTCTGTCGTTGTGCCACCATACGGTCTCCTTATGCTGATGCTACCACCTCCAGGCACTGTCATTGTGCCGCCATATGGTCTCCTCATGCTGATACTTCCACCTCCAGGCTCTATAATTGTGCTGCTCTATGGTCACCTCATGATGATGCTACCACCTCCAGGCTCTCTCATTGTGCTGTCATTGATACTGCAAAACATAATTAAGGGGCTGGTCCCCAGTTTCAGAAATTCCTTGCATTAGGGTCACTCCAGGCTGGGCCATTCAGCCACTATATGGTATTCTCATGCTTTAGCCACCTCCAAGCTGTGCCATTCAGATACTATATGGGCTAATTATGCTTTCCCCACCTCCAGGCTGTGTCATTCAGCCAATATATTATTTTCTGATGCTGCTGGGACTGTCTTGGATATTACCTACAATTTTATATGGTGGCACTAGCAAACATATATGCTCAATAAAGATTTAAACATTGAGCTTTTAATGTTAGGGTTGTAAAGCTCTCTCATGTATACATCCTGCTGCCTGATCTAGGCTGTGTGTTTCAGGAACTACTTGGCTTACTAATGCTGCTGGGCCTGTGCCTACATTTTTTGGATGTTAGCGCTAGCTGACATACATGTTCTATGCAGATTTCAAGATTCACCTTTTAATGTTTGGGGTTATTAAGCCCTCTTGTGTACTTCTGCTGCTGTCTGATCTAGGCTGTGTGCTTCATCAACTATATGGTTTAGTGATGCTGCTGGGCCTGTGCCTAAAAATGCACTAGCTAACATAAATCTTCTATACAGATTTCAACATTAACAAAATGTTAGGGGTTGTGAAGCCCTTTTGTAAACTCATGCTGATGCCTGCTCCAGGCTGTGTATTTCAGAAAATACTTGGCTTAGTGATGCTGCTGGGCTTGGACCTTAAATTTTTGGATGTTAGCACTAGGTTACATACATGCTTAATTGAGATTTCAACATTGATCTTTCAATCTTAGGGGTTATGAAACCCTCTTGCACACTCCTGTTGCTGACTGCTCCTGTCTGTGTCATTCAGCAACTACATGGTTTAGTGATGCTGCTGGGCCTAGGGCATTACCTATATGTTTATGGTAGCATTAGGTAGCATACATCTTCAATGGAAATTTCAAAATTCATCTTTTATTCTGAGAGATTGTGAGGCACTATTGTCTCCTCATCTGCTGCCGACTCCAGGCTGTGCCATTCAGACACTTTATGGTCTCCTCATGCTTCAGCCACCTCCAGGCTGTGTCATTCAGCCACTATATGGTTTCCATATATTGACTGTGTATTGTAGGAAACATGTGGCTATACTTGAGTTACTCTCCCAGCATTATTGCCATGTTGATACCAGACCAGTAATAAAAGGAATATTGCCAAGGACTAGCAGAAAAAGGGAACTGTGGATACTGACCACCGGCTGTTGGAATTGACTGACTATCCCAGGTGGTAGATTTACCATTTTGAAGTTCCTCAGCTCCAGTAAGCTTTAAGTCGTTCATCTTTTGCTGTGGTTCTTCAGTTGCAGAATTAAGTTGTATCATGTTTTCCTGTTCCTCCGATGAGCTAATGTCACTGGAACATACAATACTCATATTGTCATCTAATAAAGGATCCTTTTCTTCAGAGAACATATCTATCATTTTAATTATTTTCAATGTCAGGTGCTATTCTGAGAATTTTTGTGAAGCCCTGGGGTCTCCTCATGCTTCAGCCAACTCCAGGCTGTGCCATTCAGACACTCTATGGTCTCCTCCAACTGATGCCACTTCCAGGCTCTGTCATTGTGCTGACATGAGACTCCTTGTTAGATTAAGTCCTTTGTACCCACATGACGGGGCCCAGGCCACTAAAACATAGGAGTTAAAAGTTCAATTTCAAAATCCTCAATTTCAATTTCAAAATCTTTGATTCTATTTAAAATTCTTGTATTTCAATGGTCTCCTCATGCTTCAGCCACCTTCAGGCTTTACCATTCAGACACTACATGGACTCCTTGTGCTTTCCCCACCTCCAGGCAGTGTCATTCAGCCAATATATTGTTTTCTGATGCTACTGGGACTGGTATATTAACTCCAGATATGTTCTGGTAGCACTAGCTAACATGAATGCTTAATTGAGATTTCAAGATTGATCTTTCAATGTAAGGGGTTATGAAACTGACTGTCCCTGTGTCTTTCAGGAATTACTTGGCTTACTGATGCTTCTGGGCTTGGGCCTTACATTTTTGGATGTTTAGCACGAGCTAAATACATGCTTAAAGGAGTAGTCCGGTGCTTACACATCTTATCCCCTATCCAAAGCACCGGAGTACCCCTTTAATAGAAATTTAAACTTTGATCTTTCAATGTAAGGGGTTATGAAACCCTCTGGTGTACTGCTGATGCCTGCTCCTGACTGTGTGTTTCAGAAACAATTTGGCTTATTGATGCTTCTGGGCTTGGGCCTTAAATGTTTGAATGTTTAGCACTAGCTAAATACATGCTTAATGAAAAATTTCAACATTGATCTTTCAATGTAAGGGGTTATGAAACCCTCTTGTCTACTGCTGATGCCTTTTCCTGACTGTGTCTTTCAGGAACTACTTGGCTTACTGATGCTCCAGGGCTTGGGCCTTAAATTTTTGTATGGTAGCACTACCTAACATGCATCTTCAATAGAGATTTCAACATTCACCTTTTAATGTTAGGAGTTGTGAACCCATCTTGTGTACTCATGCTGCTTCCTGCTACACTCTGTCAGCCCGTTTGTCCTGTAACAGTGTGCAACTCCGCCTCCTTATCCTCCATTGTGTCCTCAGCTTCCACTAACCGGACAAGTCTCAGTGGCCCTTCAGCATACCATGTGTGCAGGGTACAGCGGTGTCACGGTGAAAAGTGTTGGAAACAATGGCTGGTCAAGGCAATGGAGACGTTGTGCCTACATCTCACGGCCACATGAGTCCTGTAGGAGCTTGTTAAATTTGGCCCTTTGTACCCACAAGACGGGGTCCGGGACACTAAATCTTGGGAGTTAAAAGTTTAATTTAAAAATCATGAATTTAAATTTCAAAATCTTAAATTAAATAAAAATCATACATTTCAATGCTCTCCTCATGCTTCAGCCAATTCCAGGCTGTGTCATTCAGGCAATATATGGTTTATTGATGCTGCTGCTGGGCCTGGGTCTGGGAATAAACAATTTGTTATGTAGGTAGCACCAGCCATCCAAAACCTTCATTTAAAATTTCAAAAATTCTTGTGTTTTTTTAGGGGTGATTGTGAAGCCCTCATGCTTCAGCCAACTCCAGGCTGTGTCATTCAGGCAATATATGGTTTACTGATACTGCTGCTGGGCCTGGGAATAAAAATGTTGTTATGGTAGGTAGCACTGGCTATCTAAAAGCTTCATTTTAAATTTTAAAAATTCTTGTGTTTTTTGGGGGGATTGTGAATTCCTGGTGTGTACTCATGCTTCAGCCAACTCCAGTCTGTGTCATTCAGGCAATATATGGTTTACTGATACTGCTGCTAGGCCTGGGTCTGGGAATAAAATTTTTGCTATGGTAGATAGCACTAGCTATCCAAAATCTTCAGTTTAAATCTTTTAATCTTAGGGATTGTGAAGGCCTAGTGTCTACTCATGCTGCTGGCAACTCCTGGCTGTACCATTCAGCCACTATATGGTGTCCTCATGCTGCCAATACCTCCACGCTGTGTCATTCAGACACTATACGGTCTCCTCATGCTTCAGCCTTATCCAAGCTGTGTCATTCAGCCACTATATGGCGTCCTCATGCTGCCAACACCTCCACACTGTGCCATTCAGCCACTAAATGGTCTCCTCATGCTGCCAACACCTCCACGCTGTGTCATTCAGCCACTATATGGTGTCCTCATGCTGCCAACACGTCCATTCTGTGTCATTCAGCCACTATATGGTGTCCTCATGCTGCCAACACCTCCATTCTGTGTCATTGAGCCACTATATGGTGTCCTCATGCTTCAGCTTCATCCAAGCTGTGTCATTCAGCCACTATATGGTGTCCTCATGCTGCCAACACCTCCACACTGTGTCATTCAGTCACTATATGGTGTCCTCATGCTGCTAACACCTCCATGCTGTGCCATTCAGCCACTATATGGTCTCCTCAGGCTGCCAACACCTCCACGCTGTGTCATTCAGTCACTATATGGTGTCCTCATTGTGCCAACACCTCCACGCTGTGCCATTCAGCCACTATATGGTGTCCTCATGCTGCTAACACCTCCACGCTGTGTCATTCAGTCACTATATGGTGTCCTCATGCTGCCAACACCTTCACGCTGTGTCATTCAGTCACTATATGGTGTCCTCATTGTGCCAACACCTCCACGCTGTGCCATTCAGCCACTATATGGTGTCCTCATGCTGCTAACACCTCCACGCTGTGTCATTCAGTCACTATATGGTGTCCTCATGCTGCCAACACCTTCACGCTGTGTCATTCAGTCACTATATGGTGTCCTCATTGTGCCAACACCTCCACGCTGTGCCATTCAGCCACTATTTGGTCTCCTCATGCTGCCAACACCTCCACGCTGTGTCATTCAGTCACTATATGGTCTCCTCATGCTGCCAACACTTCCACGCTGTGTCATTCAGTCACTATATGGTCTCCTGACACTGATGCCATCACCAGGCTCTGTCATTGTGCTGCTGTGCGGCAGTGATTCTAAAAGCAATGCCGGTAATCTGCATGTTATTCTGAATAACAGTATTATTTCACTACCTCTGCACACTCCATATGCGTGTTAGAACACAGCAAAGTGTTGTAGATTCCTATTTAGGCTCTCTTTAGGCCAGAAATAGCCGTTTTCAATATAAATTTGCCACGAACAAATTTGAATCGAAACACATTTTTTCTGAAAATTAGGCGAATCGGTCAAATCAAATTTTTGAAAAGTTTGCTCATCTCTAATCTGGACATATACTCAAGATTGTTGTCTGCTAAAAGCTCAAATAATCAACAGGTACTCCTTCCAATCCCCCCCCCCCATATACATGCATGCTCAGCTCAGACGACAGCTAAACATTCTCAGTCAGTGGCGTTCCTACGCTTTGTGAAAACAGGCCCCTATCAGGGGTGCAAGGCGATAAAGTCCCTGCAAGACAAGTTTGGCAGCAGCTTATCTGTCCTGGGAACAAAACAAATCAGTATTGTTGAAATCAGTAATGTTGAAATCAGTGTTGTTGAAATCAGTGATGTTGGAGGACAGTCAGGACTCCCCCATGCCCATTAGATATATGGCAGGTCCCACTAAAATCTGCTATCTTGGGGGCTATTATTCAAATGTGTATTGTTACATTAACGCTAAAAGAAGAGTTTGAACACAGCATAGGAGAAAACCGATGTCTTCATGTGTCTATTAGTTTTCTCACTCTTTTCATGCTTATTTGTACCCCCTAACCACTGATCACCTATGGCGCATGATAAGTCAGCCTCTTAACTAGTCTGCTTTAGCCAAATGAGATAGGTTTATTAAAGTTTATATTGTTTAACCCAATAAAAAATTAAACACTCAGTACTTTATTTGTAGAAGTCATTTAAAAAAATTACTTGACTTGTAATACCGCATCTGCCCACATGGAGTGCTCTTCAAATGTTATATATTAGCAAGAAAAATATACCTTTCATTCAGATACATAGAGAAAAATACTCTACAGCTTCATTTAGTAGTCAGAGTAGGAGGATCACCACTTTGCAATTTGTACAAAAAGCCAAGGGGCTAACTGGCAGTCCCCTGGCACTTATAGAGTTATGGACCCACACGATCGGACATCTTAGGGGATAAGATCTCCGATCGTGTGGGTCAATAACTCTATATTACCTTCTGCCATTACCTTGTAGCATTTGAAAGGTGCAATTTAACAGCAGTACAATATGTTTTACATACAGTACAATGGCGCAGTGTTGGAAAAAGTGGAAACAACCTCCTTTAGGAGCTACAATTTGTTTTTCTATAGGTGACATTTGAAAAAAATTTATTATATATATAAAAAAATGGTGGCACTGAAGATACCCATTGGGCACCTAGTAGGGCATTTGCATATAAGTGAAGAGATTTCCACACTCAGGGTCCTTTTTGATTTACAGGGGTAGTCCCATGCCCCAGCGTTCTGAACATTTTGTTCCAAACGTCAAAACGCTTGTAGCGGACAACCGTGACCGTCACATTCTGGTCATGCCCCCGTGATGTCACGCCACACCCCCTCCATTCATGTCTATGGGAGGGGTCGTGGTGTGACGTCCCCATCACGGCCGCCCGCTCCAAGTGTTCTGAGCAAAATGTTCAGAATGTTGGGGCAAGGGAGTACCCCTTTAAACAGCCACCATGCAATACTGAATCTCTCCTGTAGTGGCCACTGTTGCAGCAAAATCAGACAATCAATCCTAGTCAAAAGGTCTCATATAAGATCTTTCTTAATAAAACATGCATAGAAAAAAAAACAAGTTTTAGAATCAAATTCCCTCTAAGAATGTTTTCCTTTTATTATTTCCTTACAGTAATTTATAGAAACCTCATTCTACTTTCTGGATGTGAGGTCCCGGTATCGGCCGAGACGTGGGTCTCGTATTTCATGTGCATTTCATTTTGGTGATTTATACTTTGCCTCAGGAAGGAGAAGGGTCACAACTCTCATGTAAGAAGTTAAGTAGATTCTGGCAAGCAGCATCAGGAAACAAAAGATATGTCATGCTTCCCGCGTGCCATAGTGGAATTTCCGAAGACTGAACATCTCCATATATTGCATGTGAGACGCAGCATTCGCGCGACGCCCGGGCAGCGCGGATAGTCATCAGCGTACTGCTTTATCCTTCATATTAGGAGTCTGCTCCACTGATCTGGAACCATTTACACTTGTGCAGAATAAAAGGGTGGATTGCACTATATCTGACCGTGAAATAACCAATTTGTGCTCCTCCCGGGAATGTCTTGCCGGGTTAGGATCGGTGAATGAGCCTTTGTGACATTTTAGAAAACAAGTTGTTGTTCAGCTGGATGCACAGTCCATCATCTGCTAATATTATGACAGTCCACTCTGCACAATGGATATATCTGCCCTGAAGCCTGTTGTAGAAAATAACCTGGAATCACATTGTGATACATTTGTCTTTGTGTCTATTCGGTGGCTCAGGATAGGAGGAGGGAGACACTGTACAATTTATACAATAAAATATGATATAGAAATTTGTTTCAGACTGTCTTTGCTGCATTTTTTTTTGCATTTGATTAGGAAGGTATTAGGGCTGCATCATTTGGGGAAAATATGCCAATTCCATTATAGAGGTAAATATTGTGGTTGCTATAAGATAAACAAATGGTAAAATCCCCCAATTTCATGTCCAATCTACACCAATTCATATCCAATCCCCTCCATTTCATTTTTATCCACCAATTTCACGGTCCCCCATATTTCGCATCTATCCCCCATATTTTGCATCCATCCCCCATTTAATGTCTCTCTCCTCTTCTCACGTCTATCTCCCACATTTCATGTCCACACCCCCATTTTACATCTCCCCTACTTTATGCCCACTGCCTTTTTAACGTCTATCCCTCCATTTTATGTCAATCCCCCAATGTCACATCTCCCCTCATGAGTAGAGGCAGGTAGAGATGTGGGATCCTCTTAATCTGTAAAATCCGACTTGTGGCTTGTGGTGCTTCACCCAGGGAGGACCTGATGAAGAGGAGGCTCCCCTTTGAAACGTGTTGTCCACTGCATGTACCGCCACCTATATGAATGTTAATAAAAGCATGTTGCTGACTGATACAAACAGGGCCAGATTAAGGCTGCCTGGAAGACAGAGCACTTCATCATGACGCCCCCCCCCCCCCCCCCCCGACAGTCCCCCTTCCCTTCCACTGAGTGGAACAGGAGTCCCCCATTTAAATAAAACGGGCTGCATGGTCTAAAATCACTTTAGTTTAGGTCACTCTTTGCAGCTGTTGCAAAGCTACAACCCTCATTATGTCTGGAGAGCTTCAAGCATTATAGGAGTTGTAGTTTTGTAACAGCTGGAGCCTCATATACAGTGTCATCCATTATTACTGCAAAACTTAGAAGTGACAAGAGATCTAATGGGACAGTCAGGAGAAAACACAAACATAAAATGACTCACAGGAGACGTCTTCTCTGTTGTCTTGTTCATCTGGTCCAGACGCCAGGTCTTCTTCCAGCTCCATCTTCCTCTGTAAAGTTTGATGCCTGGACATCATTGGTTCCTCACTCTGCCAGCCGCTCCTCATCCTCTGTATAAAGACAACAATCAGTATAACCCTTCAAGAGACTCTGTTTTCCCCTGCTCATCATCCCCCCTGCTCATCATCCCCCCCGCTCATCATTCCCCCCCTGCTCATCATTCCCCCCCTGCTCATCATTCCCCCCCTGCTCATCATTCCCCCCTGCTCATCATTCCCCCTGCTCATCATTCCCCCCTGCTCATTATCCCCCCCTACTCATCATTCCACCCCCTGCTCATCATCCCCCCTGCTCATCATTACCCCCTGCTCATCATCCCCCCCCCTGCTCATTATTCCCCCCCTGCTCATCATCCCCCCTGCTCATCATTCCCCCCCTGCTCATCATCCCCCCTGCTCATCATTTCCCCCCTGCTCATCATCCCCCCCTCTCATCACCCCCCCTGCTCATCATTCCCCCCTGCTTATCATTCCCCCCTGCTCATCATTCCCCCCCTGCTCATCATTCCCCCCCTGCTCATCATTCCCCCCCTGCTCATCATTCCCCCCCTGCTCATCATTCCCCCTGCTCATCATTCCCCCTGCTCATCATTCCCCCTGCTCATCATTCCCCCTGCTCCTCATTCACCCCCCTGCTCATCATTCACCCCCTGCCCATCATTCCCCCCTGCTCATCACCCCCCCTGCTCATCATCCCCCCCTGCTCATCATTGCCCCCCCTGCTCATTGCCCCCCCTGCTCATCATCCCCCCTGCTCATCATTCCACCCCACTGCTCATCATTCCACCCCCCCTGCTCATCATTCCCCCCCCCTGCTCATCACCCCCCCCCCCTGCTCATCATTCCCCCCTGCCCATCATTCCCCCCCTGCTCATCATTCCCCCCCTGCTCATCATTCCCCCCCCCTGCTCATCATTCCCCCCCTGCTCATCATTCCCCCCCTCTCATCATCCCCCCCTGCTCATCACCCCCCCCTGCTCATCATCCCCCCCTGCTCATCATTCCCCCCCTGCTCATCATTACCCCCCTGTTCATCCTTACCCCCCTGCTCATCATTACCCCTCTGTTCATCCTTTCCCCCCTGCTCATCATTACCCCCCCTGCTCATCATTACCCCCCTGCTCATCATTACCCCCCCTGCTCATCATTCCCCCCTGCTCATCATTCCCCCCTGCTCATCATCCCCCCCTGCTCATCATTCCCCCCTGCTCATCATCCCCCCCTGCTCATCATTCCCCCCCTGCACATCATTACCCCCCCCTGTTCATCCTTACCCCCCTGCTCATCATTACCCCCTCTGTTCATCCTTACCCCCCTGCTCATCATTACCCCCCCTGCTCATCATTACCCCCCCTGCTCATCATTACCCCCCCTGCTCATCATTACCCCCCCTGCTCATCATTCCCCCCTGCTCATCATTCCCCCCTGCTAATCATTCCCCCCTGCTCATCATTCCCCCCTGCTCATCATTCCCCCCTGCTCATCATTCCCCCCTGCTCATCATTCCCCCCTGCTCATCATTCCCCCCTGCTCATCATTCCCCCCTGCTCATCATTCCCCCCCGCTCATCATTCCCCCCTGCTCATCATTCCCCCCCCCCTGCTACTCATTACCCACCCCCCTGCTCCTCATTACCCCCCTGCTCCTCATTACCCCCCCTGCTCCTCATTACCCCCCCTGCTCATCATTACCCCCCTCTGCCTCATCACCCTCCCCCACTCATCCTCCCCCGCTCATCATCCCCCCTGCTCATCATTCCCCCCTGCCCATCATTGCCCCCCCTGCTCATCATTGCCCCACCCTGCTCATCATTCCCCCCCTGCTCATCATCCCCCCCTGCTCATCATTCCCCCCCTGCTCATCATGCCCCCCTGCTCATCATGCCCCCCTGCTCATCATTCCCCCCCCTGCTCATCATTCCCCCCCCCCTGCTCATCATCCCCCCCCCCTGCTCATCATCCCCCCCCCCCTGCTCATCATTACCCCCTCTGCTCCTCATTACCCACCCCCCTGCTCGTCATTACCCCCCTCTGCCTCATCACCCTCCCCCACTCATCCTCCCCTGGTCATTGCTCCCCCCCCCCCTCCTGCTTTTTCTATTTTTTATATTTACTTACCTGGCCGCGCTCGGCAGGCTCAGGTAGCGTCGGGTCTCGTGGGTTGTGACGAGTTACGTCTCCTGTGGCTCCTCTGCACGACGTCACTCGTCATATCCTGCAGCGCTGGGGTGTAATGAAGAAAACTGTGCCCTGTAGCGGCGCGGCTGCCGGAAATGAGGAGTGACGTCCCTGACACTGTGCAGAGGAGCCACAGGAGACGTCACTCGTCACAGCCCACATGACCCCACGCATCACCTGAGCCTGCCGAGCGCGGCCAGGTAAGGAAATATGAAATATAGAAAAAGCAGGAGGAGTCTGGGGCGGGCACACAGGAGCCGCCGCTGGTCACTGTTTTAAAGTGGCCGCTGCCGGGCTATCGGGGACCCCGATCCGCTACTAAGCAGCCCACAGGGATGTCCCGAATGTGACGGGGCCCCTGCAGGTGCTCCATGGGCACCAATGATGATCCAGCCCTGGATACAAATATTGTGTCCTCCCTTGGTGAAGTGCCACCAGTCACAAGTTGGATTTTAAAGATTAAGGGGACCCCGGCCGGGAAACCCAAATCTCTACTCGTATCCTGCACCATTATGCTAATGATACTGACGGCCGGAGTCCCAACACCAGCTTTATAATAAAAGCCCTGAACAATGTTGTGTGCAACACACCAAGGTGAGCAGTTCTGGTAAATTACTGTATATCACCCTCTATCCACCTACGATAACAGCACTATCTAGCCCCCCAATTTCACATCCCCCATTTCATGTCAATTCCCCTTGTCTCTTCTCCCCCTTCTTTCATCTCCCCCTTGTCCCATCTCCTCCATTTCAGGTTCACACCCTTATGTCACATTCTCCCCCATATATCGACATATCGCAATTCTCAAAATAATGATATATTATTATTTATAGTGCAGCCCTAGTAAGAGCATACGTTGATGGTCACCCTCTCTATAGGAGCGTACATTGATGGTCACTCTCTCTATAGGAGCGTACATTAATGGTCACCCTCTCTATAAGAATGTACATTTATGGTCACCCTCTCTATAAGAATGTACATTTATGGTAATTTTCCCTATAAGAGCATACATTGATGGTCACCCTCTCTATAAGAATGTACATTTATGGTCACCCTCTCTATAAGAGTGTTCATTGTTGGTCACCCTCTCTATAAGTGTGAACATTGATGGTGATTTTCCTTATAAGCGCATACATTGATGGCCACCCTCCCTATAAGAGCATACAATGATGGTCACCCTCCCTATAAGAGCGTACAATGATGGTCCTCCTCCCGATAAGAATGTACAATGATGGTCACCTTCCCTATAAGAGCGCACAATGATGGTCATCCCCCCTATAAGAGCGTAGATTGGTGGTCATCTTCCCTATAAGACCATACAATGATGGTCACCTTCCTTATAAGAGTGTACAGTGATGGTCACCCTCCCTATAAGAGCGTACAATGATGGTCATCCTCCCTATAAGAGCATTCATTGATGGTCACCCTCCCTATAAGAGCATACAATGATGGTCATCCTCCCTAAAAGAACGTACATTGATGGTCACCCTCTCTCCATAAGAATGTACATTTATGGTCACCCTCTCTATAAGAGTTTACATTGATGGTCATTTTCCCTATAAGAGCATACATTGATGGTCATTTTCCCTATAACAGCATACATTGATGGCTACCCTCCCTATAACAGCATACATTGATGGTCCCCCTCCCTATAAGAGTGTACATTGATGGTCACCCTCCCTATAAGAGCATACATTGATGGTCCTCCTCCCTATAAGAGCATACATTCATGGTCCTCCTCCCTATAAGAGCATACAATGATGGTCATCCTCCCTATAGAAGCGTACAGTGATGATCACCCTCCCTATAAGAGTGAACATTGATGGTCACCCTCCCTATAATAGCATACAATGATGGTCACCCTCCCTCTAAGAGCGTACATTGATGGTCACCTTCCCTATAAGAGTGAACATTGATGGTCACCCTCCCTATAATAGCATACAATGATGGTCATCTTCCCTATAAGAGCAAACGATGATGGTCACCTTCCTTATAAGAGCATACAATGATGGTCATCCTCCCTATAAGTGCGTACATTATGGTCACCCTCCCTATAAGAGTATACAATGATGGTCACCCTAACTATAAGAGCATACAATGATGCTCACCCTCCCTATAAGAGCATACAATGATGGTCATCCTCCCTATAGAAGCGTACAGTGATGATCACCCTCCCTATAAGAGTGAACATTGATGGTCACCCTCCCTATAATAGCATACAATGATGGTCACCCTCCCTCTAAGAGCGTACATTGATGGTCACCTTCCCTATAAGAGTGAACATTGATGGTCACCCTCCCTATAATAGCATACAATGATGGTCACCCTCCTTATAAGAGCGTACATTGATGGTCACCATCCCTATAGGAGCGTACATTAATGACCACCCTCCCTATAAGTGCGTACATTGATGGTAACCCTCCCTTTAACAGCACACATTGATGGTCACTCTCCCGTTCTCTACCTATTACCACACACTAAGCATTTGCTTTTTTTCGGTCTCCAGCAGATAGGATTGGAAATACATAAAGTTTCCTCCTTCTCCTGCTGAGCTTTATTTCCCATGGACCAAGATATTCAACGTTTATCACGCTCTATTGTCCCGAAAAATAAATACAGCGACAATATTTTTGCGAGGGTCATTTCTGAATATTTAAGTTCCAGCTTGCCTGATACCGGAGGAGCTCGGCAATGAGGCGATTAACATATGTTCTTGGCAAGGAAACAGCAATTACATTCACCCAGGGACATCGGCTGTTTGTTAAAAAGACCACATTGAGACTTTCGAGGTGGCCAAGTAAAACCGCGGCTCTGCTTATTGCCCACATAGGAAGAGGACAATTGGAGGCTGGGGCTGGGTAAGTGGAGGTTCACTTTTCATGAAGAATGTATTTAAAGTGTACCTGTCCTTAAAAAAAAAACAGAGACATGGAAGTTTTGGTCAGTTGGGGGTGCTAATACCACCACCAATCAGGAGAACGAGCAAGTGAGGAAAGAGCGCAAGGTAGGTCACTTCACTCCCCGGCTCAAAGTGATAAACTGATAATGGGCCTGCAATGTGGAGATTGTTGCGAGCACCAAGACCTCAACCTTTTGACACGTTTCTCACATAAAAAGGTTTTTAAAGGGGTTCTCCACCCACAGACATCTTATCCCCTATCCAAAAAATGGGGGTTAAAATGTCTGATTGTGGGGTCCTGCCTCTGGGACCCTCGTGATCTCTGTGCAGCACCCATGCCACACCCGGCATTGCGTTTGGACAGCCGGATTCGCCACATCACACCATGCCCCCTCATTATGTCACACCACGCCCCCTCATGTGTCACACCACGCCCCTCATGATGTCACACCACTCCCCCTAATGATGTCACACCACGCCCCCTCATGATGTCACACCACTCCCCCAAAAGATGTCACACCAATAGACATACCACACCCGGCATTTTCAACAGTATGTTCAGAGAGCTGGGTTTGGGCAGCCAGAGACTTGATGTCATGCCACACCTCTCCATAAATGTTCATGGGAGTAGGCGTGGTGTGACTTCGCAAATCCGGCTGCCCAAACCCAATGGCAGGTGTGTCACAGGTGCTGCACGGAGATCGCTGGGGGTCACAGTGGCGGGACCCCTGCAATGAGACATCTTAACCCCCTGCCTTTGGATAGGGATAGGATGTCTATGGGTGGAGTACCCCTTTAAACCCTTAATAACATCTCGTTTGATTAGGTAGGGACAGTTGGGAGTTACCGTTTTTTTTTTGGGGCGTACCGTCTGTAGATCTCCGCGGGTCCGTAGCACCATTCAGCAGGCATCCCGGCACATCGCCGAGGGGGGGTTTTAAGACCCCCTCAATTCAGACCGGTGATTTTCGGCGATTCCGGTTCCAGCCGCACGCAGCGCAGGGATCAGAGCTGGATGCCTGCTAAAATCATTCAGCAGGCATCCTGGCAAAGTGCCGAGGGGGATCCTGAGGATCCCCCATATTGACAATCGCCGCAGATTGCCAGTTGGTATTTACTGGCGATCTGCGGCGATCGCATATATGGGGTGATTCCAGATCATCTGGGTCACGTGTGACCCGATGACCTGGATAAGAATGATGATTGGTGGTATAATGTACACCACCAATCATCGTCTGTACTGTACTGGGAGGTGGCAGTGTTGCCCCCTCCCATTACAACTGTGATTGGGTGGCTGTAGTGACTGCACCAATCACGGCAGTATGAGGAGGGGGGAGGTGAGTGAAGGAGCACGTTGCTCCGTTCGGCCCACCATTACTGTGAGACCTGGTGTGCAGCCATCTCCCCCCTCATAGTTAAAATAGTGCCCCTTGAACCCTTTCTGTGGCCCCTTTGCACAGAAAGCAGTCAGGGACAGTTTAGATTAGGTAGGGACAGTTAGGAGTTACTGTTTTTTTATTTTTTGGGGCGTACCGTCTGTAGGTGTCCGTGGCTCCGAAGCACCTTTAGCTGCGTGACCCCGGCTGTACAGGGTCACAGCGGTCTGCCTCCAGCGTTTTTTGGGACGCAGACCTTTTTTTTTTTTTGCTAAACATGTGACTGGGCCCTCTTAGTATAAAAGAGCGGTCCGCCACCGTTAGCTAAAGACCACCCATTGCTAATCAGTCCCATAGTACCGATCAAGGTTTTTTTGTGGTGAAGATGCTTTTTTTGGGAGTAAAGCGTCTTTTTTATTTTATTTTATGCACCTATAGATGGTCCGTGCCACCAGTAGCAGGCCTGTGCTGTGTGGACAGACCGTACCTGTGTGTGGCCTGCCCCACCGCGGTAAGTGATTTATCACTGATCAGAGTTTTTTTGGGGTTCAGGCGGATGCTTTTTTTCAGGTTTTAATTGTTTTTTTATTTTTTATTATTATTCGGGTTTTTTGTGTGGGGGTCTGTGCATGTGCCACCAGCCAATGTTCTGGGCTGAGTGGCAAGACCCCTCACTGACTTCTGCGCCCCCCTGCTGCCACCAAGCGCTAATCAGTGTGCACATCACTGATTAGGTAAACACTTTTTTTTTTGGGGCGCAGGGTTTTTTGCACTAGAAGTCTTTTTAAAAGGAAAAAAAAGTTTATTTTTTCTTTTTTTTAGTTTAGTTTTATTTTATATTTTTATATTTTTGTTTTTAGGGCGGGTTAGTTAGTTAGGTTATGGCTGGTTAGGGTGGGTTATGGTAGGAAGTCTCACACCACACCACATGCAGCACACACACCACTAAAATTTTCCCACCACATATCTACACTTCAGCCCCCCATTAGAGTAAGGAAATGGCCCGCAGTGCGTTTTTAGCAGAGGAGGCATATGCCTTACTTGCCTCTGGCTCTGAAAGCGCCACAGAGGATGAGGAAGACCCCACCTTCCTTACTTCCTTGTCCTCCTCATCATCTTCTGATGATGAGCCACCAAGGTGGCAGAGACGCCGCCATGTGAGGCCGCTAACTCCTCTGCTCCTGACCCTGTGCCCCATGCTAGTATGAGTCCCCCTGGCGCTCATATTAGTCAAGCCCCCCCAGCCAAGTTTACTGGTGCCCTGTACTGGAGAACTTGTCTAGACTCAGCCAGCAGACCACGAGCCCGTGATTCCTGAGTATGTTGGCAACTCAGGAATCAAGATTGACATAGTCAGGTTCACTGAAATGGACTATTTCAGTTTTTTTTTTCAGTAACAACTTTGTCAATCTGATGGTTGACCAGATGAATCTGTATGCCCATCAGTTTGTTGCTGCAAACTCGGGCTCATTTTTATCTAGACCCAATGAGTGGTACACCGTCAATGCAGCCAAAATGAGGACCTTTTGGGGCCTCGTGCTGCATATGGGTCTAGTTAAAAAAAACAGTGTCAGGCAGTACTGGAGCGGGAACGTCCTCTACCAGACCCCGCTCTACAATATGGCCATGGCATGTCCATGGTTTGAGGCCATTCGGAAATGTTTGCATTTGTCCCTGAGTGGGAGGTCACTTTTGATGAGTCTCCCATTAGCTTTAAGGGGAGACTCAGCTTCCGACAATACATCCCAACCAAGCGAGCGTGGTATGGCGTGAAGATGTATAAACTTTGCGAGAGTACCTCAGGGTACACTTGCAAGTTTATAGTGTATGAGGGACAAGATTCCCGAATTGAATGCCCAGAATGTCCCCTTACTCTGGGCGTTAGCGGGAAATTGTTTGGGGCCTTTTGTACCCATTGCTAGATAAAGGTTACCACCTTTACATGGATAACTTTTATACTAGTATCCCTCTCTTCACATCCCTCGCTGCCAGATCCATTGTCACATGTGGGGCATTCTAGAAGAATCAAAGAGGCCTTCTGCCCCATTCCCTACATGCTCCTATCCCCCGGGTGAGTCCCGTGCCTTTTCCCATGAAAAGCTGCTGATCAGGTATAAGGACAAGAGGGATGTCCTTATGCTCACCACAATTCATGGGAACGACAGCAGGACTGGTCCTCAAACCCGATTGTATTTTGGACTACAATCGGTATATGGGGGGAGTTGATCTTTCTGATCAAGTCCTCAAGCCATATGATGCCATGCGAAAAACAGGGACATGGTACAAAAAAGTTGCGGTCTACGTGGTACAGGTTGCCGTGTATAACTCTTTTGTACTGTCCCAGTACGCTGGCAACACTGGGACATTCCTGCAGTTTCAAGAGGAAGTTCTAAGGGCCCTGATCTTTGGTGACCACCAAGGAGTGAGTGAGAGCCCCTCTGGAACTATGGGCCCCCGGAAAAAATGCAGAGTGTGTCACAGAAGGGGGATTCGGAAGGACACCACCACTCAGTGCGACACTTGCCCCGATCATCCAGGCCTCTGCATTAAAAATTGCTTCAGGGAGTATCACACTTCCATGGAGCACTACATTTTTTATCCTTTTCCCTAATTTTAATTCCCCAGATTTATACTCCAATGTACCAGTCCAGTGTACTTTGTCTTCCAAATTTTAAAACCAAAACCCCCTCCCCCCAAAAAAAAAATCAACAGCATTGGTGGTTTGTAGCTGCCGCAAATGTGCAGCGCTCTCTCCCCACCTGAGCAGGGGGCACATTTGAGGCAACAGGTTAGGGACGGCCACACACGTCGCATTCCCACAATAATGATTCAGAGCATAGGGTTTGGGGCGGGCATCATTTTTACTTTCGGCCATACTCTGGGTCATCATTCTGGGAATTGGCATATCAGTATTAAAATAGCAATTTTCATCCCCCCCCCCATAGTACACTTCATCCATTCCTGGAAAGTACAGTGACCCCCCGACCTACGTTGGCCCCGACATACGATAATTTCAACATGCGATGGCCTCTCAGAGGCCATCGCATGTTGAAGGCAGCATCAACATACGATGCTTTTGTATGTCGGGGCCATCGCATAAACAGCTATCCGGCAGCTCAAACTGCTTCAGCTGCCGCTGGATAGACATTTACGGTGCCCCGTGTTCTCCGGTGATGGACTCCTACCTGTCCTCGGGGCTCCGGAGCGTCATCTTCCCGATCCCCTCCATCGCTGGCGCTCTCCTTCGTCGTCATCACGTCGTGCACACGCCATTGCGTCATCCAATAGGAGCGGCGTGCGTGCGTAGTGACGTGATGATGGCGACCGAGAGCGGAGAGCCAGGATCCCGGAGAAGCAGAGACGTCCGGAGCATCGGGGACACCACGGGGACGTGGCGACAGCGATGGAGGGTGACATCCAGAGCAGCGGTGACGGCTCCGGAGCGGCGGGGACAAGTGAGTACAGCTTCCTATACTTTACATTGCACGGATCCCTCAACATACGATGGTTTCAACAAACGATGGTTAATTTGGAATGGATTACCATCGTATGTTGAGGGACCACTGTAAATTTAGGGAACACCCATCTGTTCCAAATCTCCACTTCACCCCTATACACCTTCCTTTGTAATAAGCTCACATTTGGGTTTTCCTTTCTTGTATTTTCCTCTGAATGTATGTAACTGTTAGGCCCATAATACACATCGGCCTCAAATGCGAAGAGTTCTCGCTGAGCTCTGTCGTATTTCCAGGTGACAATTCAGAGTCACATGTTACTTGTTCCCAGAAAGATGAAGCAGAGCATAGCTTGAAAATTGTAATTTTCAAAAGCTACCCTTCATCCATTCCTGGAAAATAAATTTAGGAAACACCCGTGAGTTCAAAATGTCCTCTTGAGCCATATACCCATTCCTCAGGGTGGGTACTTTCTGTTATGGTGTCACATGTGGGTGTTTCATTTCAGTATTTTCCTCTGAATGTATGTAATAGTCAGCTACTGATATGCCATAGGCCTCAAATGCAAACTGACCTCTATGACTTCTGAGCCTTGTTGTGCGCCCGCCCAGCACGTTACCCCATATGTGGATGTATTTCTATAGTCAGAAGAAATAGCCCTCCAAAATGTGTTACCCAATTCCTCCAATTACTCCTTGTGAAAATGTAAAAAATTGGGTAACCCCAGCATTTTAAGTGTAAAAAAATAAAATTATTCACAAGTACTCACTGTACCCAATGTTACCTTCCATGAGGGGTGTAGTTTCAAAATTGTGGTCACTTGCGGGGTTTTTTTTTTTTTTTTTTAGATTTTATTTCAGAACCTCAACCATTGCAGTACAAACAAAAGGAAAATGTATTTGCCACAGCAGCGGGCACCTGTGTATTAGGTTGTTGTGCTGGCTATTTTTCCTTTTGTTTTTACTTTATAAGTTGGGGGGTGTGGCACCCTCTTTAGCCGTGCACCCCACCCCTCTCAGACTGGAGGTGGTTTAGTCAATGGCTGATCCAACATGTCACACAGTCAGAGGCTATATGCACAGCACAGGTGAGTTATCATGTTAGGGTCCCATCCGATATGAGGCCACCTCCGCGTGGTGGATGGGGGGACACAATTTGATCAAAAAGTGCGCTAAGAACCTCCATTTTTTGACAGAGTGCTGTTGCAACTTTCCTTTTTGTACATTGCAGTACAAAGCACCACTTTAGGCCTCAAATCTCATCGGTGCTGTCTCACAACTAAGTCCTGTTTTGCACCCGCATAGTGCTTTACTGCCATATATGGGGTATATCCTTATTCTGGAGAAATTGGGCTACACATTTTGTGGAGCTTTTTTTCTCTTACTACTTGTGAAACTAAATAAATTTTGGTTAATACCAGCAATTTAGTATTAAAAATGAAAATATTCATTTTTACGGCCCACTGTTCAAAAAACCTGTGAGGTGTAAGTACTCACTGTAACCCTTGTTACATTCCTGGAGGGGTCTAGTTTCCAAAATGGTGTCACATGGGGGGGTTTCTGCTGTTCTGGCATCATGGGATGTTTGAAAATGCACATGGCCCCCGACTTCACTTTCAGCAAAATTCTCTCTCCAAAAGTCCAATGGTGCTCCTTCTGTTCTGAGACCTGTAGTGCGCCTGCAGAGCACTTAATGTCCGCATTTGGGGCATTTTCTTAATCAGGAGAAATTGGGCTTCAAACTTTGGTTCCATTTTCTCCCATTACCCCTTGTGAAAAAGAAAAATTTGGGGTAACAACATCATTTTAGTGTTAAAAATCTAATTTTCCATTTTCACGTCCAAATTCAACGCAAAGTCGTCAAGTACCTGTGAGGTGTTAAGGCTCACTATACCCCTTGTTACATTCCTTGAGGGGTGTAGTTTCCAAAATAGTATGCCATGTGGGGGTTATGTTGCTGTTCTGTCACCATGGGGGCTTCCTAAATGCAACATGGCCCCCAAAAGCCATGACAGCAAAATTAATTTTAAAAAATCCCATAGTTGCTCCTTCCCTCTTGAGCCATGTTGTGAGCCCGCAGAACATTTTATGTCAACATATGAGGTATTTCCATACTCAAGATAAATTGGGCTAGACATTTTGGGGGGCTTTTCCTCCTTATACCACTTTTAAAAATGAAAAAAATTGGGCTACAAGAACATGTTAGTGTAAAAAAATGCTGATTTAGATTTTTCTCCTCCGCTTTGCTGCTATTCTTGTGAAACACCTAAAGGGTTAACAAACTTTCTGAATGTCATTTTGAATACTTTGAGGGATTTAGTTTCTATAATGGGGTCATTTATGGGGTATTTCTCACAGAAAGGCCCCTCAAATCCACGTCAGACTTAACTGGTCCCTGAAAAAATCAAATTTTGAAATTTTCGTGAAAATCTTAAAAATTGCTGCTATACTTTGAAGCCCTCTAATGCCTTTAAAAAGTAAAAACATATCAACTTTATGATGCCAACATAAAGTAGACATATCGTATTTGTGAATCAATATAGAATGTATTTGGAATATTCATTTTCCTTACAAGAATAGAGTTTAACCCCTTAAGGACACATGACGTACTGGAACATCATGTATCCGCTCCCGATCTATAACGCGGGGCCACGGCGAACACGCTCCGGGGACTCATTACAAACGGGGTGCCGCGTGCATGATCACGGGCATCCCCAGCTGCGGGACTCCCGCGATCAGGCATCATATCCCCAATACTTTGGATAGGGGATAAGATGTGTAAGCACCGGAGAACCCCTTTAAGGTGAAAAATGGCTCAGTCCTTATGGGGTTAATACCTGGGGTCCCTGCAGGATTTTATATATTAAGACTTTATTTGTTTCAGCTGGTTATCACTTAACCCCTTAAGGATGCAGGACGTAAATGTACGTCCTGGTGAGGTGGTACTTAACGCACCAGGACGTACATTTACGTCCTGTGCATAACCGCGGGCATCGGAGCGATGCCCGTGTAATGCGCAGCTGATCCCGGCTGCTGATCGCAGCCAGGGACCCGCCGGCAATGGCCGACACCCTCAGGTGCCGGGATCAATACAGATGCCGGCATCTGCGGCAGTGTGCGATTTGAATGAATGATCGGATCGCCCGCAATCCCCTCACCTGCCTCCATCCGGCTCCCGGCGTCTCCTGCTCTGGTCTGTGATCGAGCAGACCAGAGCAGAAGATCGCCGATAACACTGATCTGTTCTATGTCCTATACATAGAACAGATCAGTATTAGCAATCATGGTATTGCTATGAATAGTCCCCTATGGGGACTATTCAAGTGTAAAAAAAATGTAAAAAAATTTAAAAGTAAAAGTAAAAAAAAAAGTGAAAAATCCTCTCCCCCAATGAAAAAGTAAAACGTCCGTTTTTTCTATTTTACCCCCAAAAAGCGTAAAAAAATTTTTAGAGACATATTTGGTATCGCCGCGTACGTAAATGTCCAAACTATGAAAATAAAATGTTAATGATCCCGTACGGTAAACGGCGTGAACGAAAAAAAACAAAAGTCCAAAATTCCTACTATTTTAATACATTTTATTAAAAAAAAATTATAAAAAATGAATTCAAAGTTTTTTATATGCAAATGTGGTATCAAAAAAAAGTACAGATCATGGCCCAAAAAATGAGCCCCCATACCGCCGCTTATACGAAAAAGTAAAAAAGTTAGAGGTCATCAAAATAAAGGGATTATAAACGTACTAATTTGGTTAAAAAGTTTGTGATTTTTTTTAAGCGCAACAATAATATAAAAGTATGTAATAATGGGTATCATTTTAATCATATTGACCCTCAGAATAAAGAACACACATCATTTTTACCATAAATTGTACGGCGTGAAAACGAAACCTTCCAAAATTAGCAAAATTGCGTTTTTCGTTTTAATTTCCCCACAAAAATAGTGTTTTTTGGTTGCGCCATACATTTTATGATATAATGAGTGAAGTCAGTACAAAGGACAACTGGTCGTGCAAAAAACAAGCCCTCATACTAGTCTGTGGATGAAAATATAAAAGAGTTATGATTTTTAGAAGGCGAGGAGGAAAAAATGAAAACGTAAAAATTAAATTGTCTGAGTCCTTAAGGCCAAAATGGGCTGAGTCCTTAAGGGGTTAAATGTTTTTTTTTGTTTTTTGTTTTTTGACGAAATCTATTTTAAACCTCCTAATAAATGAACATATATTGGTAAATTGGTAAGTTATTTTACTCCCCTGCTGTGATCTTTCATGCTTTTCTTCTGCTCCTGATCCAAACTGCCTCCTCTGTTGTCTTCATTAGCTTTCTAAGTGGTGTAAATCCTGTAATGTATTTCCTGTTTCTGCTGGACACTCTAGCCAGGAGTACAGCCAACTCTTGTGTTTGTAATGGACAGGGTCATTGTCAGGAAAGTGTATAAGGAGAGATAGATTTGGTTGTATTCCCAGCTAGAGTGTACCCATGAAAAGGAAGTCTTTTACAGGATGTTCACTCAACAGGTTGGGAAAATGAAGGCAACAGAGCAGACAGTTTGTACAAAAAAAAGCACAATATTAGTAGATTTACTTGCCACCTACCATACAAATTTACATAAAACCATTGTATTGCCAGGGATTTTGCGGTAATCTCCACTGCACTGCTGTAGAAAACCTGCCCTGTCCCATTTCACCGCAGCCTCGGGTTCTTTGTGAGGGCCGATGAGGGCTTCATCAGTTGCCTTGGCAATGGCCCTGGATGGCACAGGGATGGACAAAGGTGTCAACAGAGAGCACTGTGGTCAGACAGAAAAGAATGACTCAACTTCCTTGTTACGCCGAGCGCTCCGGGTCCCCGCTCCTCCCCGGAGCGCTCGCTACACTTCCCTCACTGCAGCGCCCCGGTCGGTTCCACGGACCCGGGGCGCTGCGTTACCACCTCCGGCCGGGATGCGATTCGCGATGCGGGTAGCGCCCGCTCGCGATGCGCACCCCGGCTCCCGTACCTTACTCGCTCCCCGTCAGTTCTGTCCCGGCGCGCGCGGCCCCGCTCCCTAGGGCGCGCGCGCGCCGGGTCTTTGCGATTTAAAGGGCCACTGCACCGCTGATTGGTGCAGTGGTTCCAATTAGTGTTTACACCTGTGCACTTCCCTATATCACCTCACTTCCCCTTCACTCCCTCGCCGGATCTTGTTGCCCTAGTGCCAGTGAAAGCGTTCCTTGTGTGTTCCTTGCCTGTGATTCCAGACCTTCTGCCGTTGCCCCTGACTACGATCCTTGCTGCCTGCCCCGACCTTCTGCTACGTCCGACCTTGCTTCTGTCTACTCCCTTGTACCGCGCCTATCTTCAGCAGCCAGAGAGGTTGAGCCGTTGCTAGGGGATACGACCTGGTCACTACCGCCGCAGCAAGACCATCCCGCTTTGCGGCGGGCTCTGGTGAAAACCAGTAGTGACTTAGAACCGATCCTCTAGCACGGTCCACGCCAATCCCTCTCTGGCACAGAGGATCCACTACCTGCCAGCCGGCATCGTGACAGTAGATCCGGCCATGGATCCCGCTGAAGTTCCTCTGCCAGTTGTCGCTGACCTCACCACGGTGGTCGCCCAGCAGTCACAACAGATTGCGCAACAAGGCCAACAGCTGTCTCAACTGACTGTTATGCTACAACAGTTACTACCACAGCTCCAGCAATCATCTCCTCCGCCAGCTCCTGTACCTCCTCCGCAGCGAGTGGCCGCTTCTGGAATACGACTATCCTTGCCGGATAAATTTGATGGGGACTCTAAGTTTTGCCGTGGCTTTCTTTCCCAATGTTCATTACACTTGGAGATGATGTCGGACCAGTTCCCCACTGAAAGGTCTAAGGTGGCTTTCGTAGTCAGCCTGCTGTCTGGAAAAGCCCTGGCTTGGGCCACACCGCTCTGGGACCGCAATGACCCCGTCACTGCCTCTGTACACTCCTTCTTCTCGGAAATTCGAAGTGTCTTTGAGGAACCTGCCCGAGCCTCTTCTGCTGAGACTGCCCTGTTGAACCTGGTCCAGGGTAATTCTTCCGTTGGCGAGTATGCCGTACAGTTCCGTACCCTTGCTTCAGAATTATCCTGGAATAATGAGGCACTCTGCGCGACCTTTAAAAAAGGCCTATCCAGCAACATTAAAGATGTTCTGGCCGCACGAGAAATCCCTGCTAACCTACATGAACTCATCCATCTTGCCACTCGCATTGACATGCGTTTTTCCGAACGGCGTCAGGAGCTCCGCCAGGATATGGACTCTGTTCGCACGAGGCGTTTCTTCTCCCCGGCTCCTCTCTCCTCTGGTCCCCTGCAATCTGTTCCTGTGCCTCCCGCCGTGGAGGCTATGCAGGTCGACCGGTCTCGCCTGACACCCCAAGAGAGGACACGACGCCGCATGGAGAATCTCTGCCTGTACTGTGCTAGCACCGAACACTTCCTGAAGGATTGTCCTATCCGTCCTCCCCGCCTGGAAAGACGTCCGCTGACTCCGCACAAAGGTGAGACAGTCCTTGATGTCTACTCTGCTTCTCCACGTCTTACTGTGCCTGTGCGGATGTCTGCCTCTGCCTTCTCCTTCTCTGCTGTGGCCTTCTTGGACTCTGGATCTGCAGGAAATTTCATCTTAGCCTCTCTCGTCAACAGGTTCAACATCCCGGTGACCAGTCTCGCCAGACCCCTCTACATCAATTGTGTAAACAATGAAAGATTGGACTGTACTATACGTTTCCGCACGGAGCCCCTTCTAATGTGCATCGGATCTCATCACGAGAGGATTGAACTGTTGGTCCTCCCCAATTGCACTTCTGAAATCCTTCTTGGACTTCCCTGGCTTCAACTCCATTCCCCAATCCTGGATTGGTCCACTGGGGAGATCAAGAGTTGGGGGCCCTCTTGTTCCAAGGACTGCTTAAAACCGGTTCCCAGTAAACCTTGCCGTGTCCCTGTGCTTCCTCATGTAACCGGTCTCCCTAAGGCCTATATGGACTTTGCGGACGTTTTTTGCAAAAAACAAGCTGAGACTCTACCTCCTCACAGGCCTTATGATTGTCCCATTGACCTCCTCCCGGGCACTACTCCACCCCGGGGCAGAATCTATCCTCTGTCCGTCCCAGAGACTCTTGCCATGTCTGAATACGTCCAAGAAAATTTAAAAAAGGGCTTTATCCGTAAATCCTCCTCTCCTGCCGGAGCCGGATTTTTCTTTGTGTCCAAAAAAGATGGCTCTCTACGTCCTTGCATTGACTACCGCGGTCTTAATAAAATCACGGTTAAGAACCGCTACCCCCTACCCCTCATCTCTGAACTCTTTGATCGTCTCCAAGGTGCCCATATTTTTACCAAACTGGACTTAAGAGGTGCTTATAATCTCATCCGCATCAGAGAGGGGGATGAATGGAAAACGGCATTTAACACCAGAGATGGACACTTTGAGTATCTGGTCATGCCCTTTGGTCTATGCAACGCCCCTGCCGTCTTCCAAGACTTTGTTAATGAAATTTTTCGTGATCTACTATACTCCTGTGTTGTTGTATATCTGGACGATATCCTGATTTTTTCTGCCAATCTTGAAGAACACCGCCAGCATGTCCGTATGGTTCTTCAGAGACTTCGTGATAATCAACTCTATGCCAAAATAGAGAAATGTCTGTTTGAATGCCAATCTCTTCCTTTTCTAGGATACTTGGTCTCTGGCCAGGGACTACAAATGGACCCAGATAAACTCTCTGCCGTCTTAGATTGGCCACGCCCCTCCGGACTCCGTGCCATCCAACGTTTTTTGGGGTTCGCCAATTATTACAGGCAATTTATTCCACATTTTTCTACCATTGTGGCTCCTATTGTGGCTTTAACAAAAAAAAATGCCGATCCCAAGTCTTGGCCTCCTCAAGCGGAAGACGCCTTTAAACGACTCAAGTCTGCCTTTTCTTCGGCTCCCGTGCTCTCCAGACCTGACCCATCTAAACCCTTCCTATTGGAGGTTGATGCCTCCTCAGTGGGAGCTGGAGCTGTCCTTCTACAAAAAAACTCTTCCGGGCATGCTGTTACTTGTGGTTTTTTTTCCAGGACCTTCTCTCCGGCGGAGAGGAACTACTCCATCGGGGATCGAGAGCTTCTAGCCATTAAATTAGCACTTGAGGAATGGAGGCATCTGCTGGAGGGATCAAGATTTCCAGTTATTATTTACACCGATCACAAGAACCTCTCCTACCTCCAGTCTGCCCAACGGCTGAATCCTCGTCAGGCCAGGTGGTCTCTGTTCTTTGCCCGATTTAATTTTGAAATTCACTTTCGGCCTGCTGATAAAAACATTAGGGCCGATGCTCTCTCTCGTTCCTCAGATGCCTCTGAAATTGAACTCTCTCCTCAACACATCATTCCTCCTGACTGCCTGATTTCCACTTCTCCAGCCTCCATCAGGCAAACTCCTCCAGGAAAGACCTTTGTTTCTCCACGCCAACGCCTTGGGATCCTCAAATGGGGTCACTCCTCCCATCTCGCAGGTCATGCGGGCATCAAGAAATCTGTGCAACTCATCTCTCGCTTCTATTGGTGGCCGACTCTAGAGACTGATGTGGTGGACTTTGTGCGAGCCTGCACTATCTGTGCCCGGGATAAGACTCCTCGCCAGAAGCCCGCTGGTTTTCTTCATCCTCTACCTGTCCCCGAACAACCTTGGTCTCTGATTGGTATGGATTTTATTACTGACTTACCCCCATCCCATGGCAACACTGTTATTTGGGTGGTCGTTGATCGATTCTCCAAAATGGCACATTTCATCCCTCTTCCTGGTCTTCCTTCAGCGCCTCAGTTGGCTAAACAATTTTTTGTACACATTTTTCGTCTTCACGGGTTGCCTACACAGATCGTCTCGGATAGAGGCGTCCAATTTGTGTCTAAATTCTGGAGGGCTCTCTGTAAACAACTCAAGATTAAATTAAATTTTTCTTCTGCATACCATCCTCAATCCAATGGACAAGTAGAGAGAATTAACCAGATCTTGGGTGACTATTTACGACATTTTGTTTCCTCCCGCCAGGATGACTGGGCAGATCTTCTACCTTGGGCCGAATTCTCGTATAATTTCAGAATCTCTGAATCTTCCTCCAAATCTCCGTTTTTCGTGGTGTACGGCCGTCACCCTCTTCCCCCCCTCCCTACCCCCTTGCCCTCTGGTCTGCCCGCTGTGGATGAAATTTCTCGTGATCTTTCCACCATATGGAAAGAGACCCAAAATTCTCTCTTACAGGCTTCTTCTCGCATGAAGAGATTCGCAGATAAGAAAAGAAGAGCTCCTCCCATTTTTTCCCCTGGAGACAAGGTATGGCTCTCCGCTAAATATGTCCGTTTCCGTGTCCCGAGCTATAAGTTGGGACCACGCTATCTTGGTCCTTTTAAAGTTTTGTGTCAAATTAATCCTGTCTCTTACAAACTTCTTCTTCCTCCTTCTCTTCGTATCCCTAATGCCTTTCACGTCTCTCTTCTTAAACCTCTCATCCTCAACCGTTTTTCTCCTAAATCTGTTCCTCCCACTCCTGTTTCCGGCTCCTCGGACATCTTCTCTGTCAAAGAGATTTTGGCCTCTAAAAAGGTCAGGGGAAGAACTTTTTTTTTAGTGGATTGGGAGGGTTGTGGTCCAGAAGAGAGGTCCTGGGAACCTGAGGACAATATCCTGGACAAAAGTCTGATCCTCAGGTTCTCAGGCCCCAAGAAGAGGGGGAGACCCAAGGGGGGGGGTACTGTTACGCCGAGCGCTCCGGGTCCCCGCTCCTCCCCGGAGCGCTCGCTACACTTCCCTCACTGCAGCGCCCCGGTCGGTTCCACGGACCCGGGGCGCTGCGTTACCACCTCCGGCCGGGATGCGATTCGCGATGCGGGTAGCGCCCGCTCGCGATGCGCACCCCGGCTCCCGTACCTTACTCGCTCCCCGTCAGTTCTGTCCCGGCGCGCGCGGCCCCGCTCCCTAGGGCGCGCGCGCGCCGGGTCTTTGCGATTTAAAGGGCCACTGCACCGCTGATTGGTGCAGTGGTTCCAATTAGTGTTTACACCTGTGCACTTCCCTATATCACCTCACTTCCCCTTCACTCCCTCGCCGGATCTTGTTGCCCTAGTGCCAGTGAAAGCGTTCCTTGTGTGTTCCTTGCCTGTGATTCCAGACCTTCTGCCGTTGCCCCTGACTACGATCCTTGCTGCCTGCCCCGACCTTCTGCTACGTCCGACCTTGCTTCTGTCTACTCCCTTGTACCGCGCCTATCTTCAGCAGCCAGAGAGGTTGAGCCGTTGCTAGGGGATACGACCTGGTCACTACCGCCGCAGCAAGACCATCCCGCTTTGCGGCGGGCTCTGGTGAAAACCAGTAGTGACTTAGAACCGATCCTCTAGCACGGTCCACGCCAATCCCTCTCTGGCACAGAGGATCCACTACCTGCCAGCCGGCATCGTGACATTCCTCAGGAGAATACAGCAGCTGATAAGTACTGGAAGGGTTAAGATTTATTAATAGAAGTAATTTACAGATCTGTATAACTTTCTGGCACCAGTTGATTTGAATTTTTTTCCCACCAGAGTACCCCTTTAAGATTCTGTTCAGACTGGTCTAGAGCCTTCCATCAAATGTATATGTCAAGTATTCTTCAGCATAAATGGAGTTGAACCCGCTTTCAAATCTGAACTAAAATTTATTGTACAATTTTGGGGCAAATTCCAAAAAATAAATATAAATTTGCAATGTGTGAACTGGCTAACAAAAACTTCTGTACCACCAAACTTACAGATATAAGTCCTGGGGGTATCTGAGTACTGCAATACCAGCAATTCAACTTCTATAGGTAAAGAACAGCTATGCCTTCTAGTGACCAGAAAGCATTATTACAATTCAAGTCAATATTCTGAATGTGTAGCCTTATTATTCACAACTTATTGTACATCCGGTTCGGACCCCCTGCTTGAGCGGGATGGTTCTATCTGGGAGTATTTGCATTAAAGCGGCAAAGACACAAAGGAGGTGAATATTATCTTCAAAAAGCCTTTTACTTAAAGGGGTATTTCATCCAAAGACATGTTAGCCCCTAGGATTGTGGGAGACCTGCCACTGGGACCCCCCGGAATCTCCGTGCAGCACCCACATTCTATACCAGGCTACTGCTCCAGTCTCAAAAACCTCTGTGTTTCTGGGACTGGAGACGTGACGTCACACCATGCCCCCTCCATTAATGTCTATGGGACTAATCTAGGGGGGCATGGCGTGATGTCACAAGGGGGCATGGTGTCACGTCTCCAGTCCCGGAAACGCAGTGGTTTCCAAGACTGGAGTAGCAGCCCGGCATAGAATGCGGGCGCTGCAAGGAGATTGCAGGGAGGAGTCCAGGCAGCGGGCCCCCCCCTCCATCAGACATCTTATCCCCTATCCAACAGATAAGATGTCTTTGGCCGGAATTCCCCTTTAAGTATATTTTTTATGTATTACCAAAGCAGCTTAGTAAACATAATAAAAGCAAAAAAAAATAATCAAAAATCATGCTTTTGAGAACTCACTCAGCCCTGCAATAAAACGTTATTAAACTCACAATTCAGAATGCATATTTGTAATTTCTGTAGTCAATTTTCCACCCATTTGAAGCCACCACGCTTCTCCTAAAATAAGTAAGAAGGGATCAGAAAGCAGAGAACAAAAGAAAACACTTTGGTAATGTAATAAATGAGAAATAAAATGCAATAAAGTATAAAAAAAAAATGAAATAAAATAAAAAAATAAGAAGCGGTAAGGCGCTTAGACAATTCATTTCGAGCTCATTAGACTGAATTAGTCTTCGCTAGGAGTGTTTAAAGCGATGTTTGTTCACAGTCTATCACCGTACATTGATTATTTCAATGGGTTCACACACAATTAGAGGAAGATGAATGAACAGTAACCAAATGATTGATTCCAACCTTCTTCAAAAATAAATGTGCCAGTGTCACTTATGCTAAATTGATATTTATATAACTCCCTTTGAAGACAAAATTAAATTTCCTTAAAAAGGTTATAATAAAAGAGAGAAGGATTTTTAATTTTTTTTTTCTTCTAGTCGGGGTTCCATTACGTTTATAAATCCAAGGAGGAAAAAAAAGTGAAAACTTTCTGAAGTGCCGTTAGAGTGATTGATGGACTTCTAAGCAGTAATTACTAAATGTGCTTATCTAGATATCCTTTTTTCCCTTCTTTCCTATTGATCCTTTCACGTCTTTGATGAAAAGCTCATAATTCATGGCTTTCTTGATGCTTTAGCAAAGGATGGAATTATTTATAACTCAAATCTAAATGAACCTCCAGTCATGAAAATGAGACTTTTGGCTAAGAAAGTTGTAAGCTTGACGCTACCTTCGAAGTTTGGCTTGACCGTGTAGAGTAGTCAACATCCAATGAAGAGTAGTCAACATGCATGGAAGTGTTGGGAGATAGCCTGGGTGGTATGGTATTCATAGGTTATAGAAAGCACAAATCGGTCCAGTTTTTTTTGGGTCAGATGATTGACCTACCGCCATCTGTGGTCTACTGTATCCAGGGGGCTCGATTTTTGAAAAAGTGTATGGTTTTTGAGGCTTGGTCATTTTTTTGGTCATTTTTTTGGTCATTTTTGGTATGGGCCCCTTAACTGCTGGACCCTACTATGGCCACTATGCCTGCCACCATTGTACTTAAAGGGGTTATCTGGCAATTCCAGAATTAGATTTTTTTTTTTTTTTTTTTTTTACATTTGCGCTATTCCCAGTGTGGTTTCATTAACATTACATTTTTACAGTATGGATATTTTTGTGCATGGCGATACCACATTTGTTCATGTTTATTTTTGTTTACATTTTTTTATTTTAAAAAATGAAAAGGGAGCGGTTTAAATTTTTATTAGGGTAGGCTTTCTATTTTTATTTTTAAGCACATTTTTTTAAAATTATTTTATCTGCACTATTTAAGTCCCAATAGCGGACTATTATAAGCAATCTTTCAATTGCTTACACTGTTCAACCCTATGCAATAGCATAGTGCAGTTCAGTAATATCAGCACTCTTCTTGTATGGTCTTCCTGAGGCAGACCTTATAACAAGAACCCTGATCAGCAACAAGTAGGGAAGGAAAACTTATTTGTTGCCATATTAGCTGTTCTGAACCAATGAAGTGCGCAGCAAAGGTCCCAATTTGCCCCCCGTACCCATAGGCAACTGTGATTTCAACTTTAAGATGCTGCGATCAGCATTGATCGCAGCATGTAAGGGGTTCATGGCAGACATCAGTGTGGTCATTGATGTGCATCATTAGCAGTGAGTCCTGGCTGCTGATGGGTACTCCCCAGCTATGAAGAGATCTCAGTTCCTAAGTTCGCTTCTTAGTCCCCTAGCATGCCACCACCATTTAAAGAGTGCATTCTAAGTGAAGGTGTTAAAAAAAAGGAATCAATAAGAATCCTCTTTAAATCAAAATCTAGGAATCCACCTGCTCTAACATCGAGTATGTCTACCCCTGGCTACCTCAGTCACTTTGAGATCTAAAGAAGCTAGTCAACAATTTAGATCCCAATTTCCATTTTGCCAAAAAACTTGATCTGGATGTCTCATTCATTGTATCTTTTACCCAACCTGCCTGCAGTTCCTGATCCCGCAGATTTCAAGGCCCTTTATGTATTGTCTGAATACAACACAGATAATGTTTTCTACTCAATGTCAATACAGGAGCTGCCTGAGCTGCTCATTTACCAAAGAGACATCAATATAATTGTTATTGAGATCAGCCGAAACCCATTTCTCATCAGCCACTGTATCTGCCAGCAAATGATCGATAGCAATAAAATCCCAGATTGGATATTCCTTTCCCACTGAATATTACTACACATTCATCATTCCACGTTTCCTTTTGCAAAAAAAAAAAAAAAAATGATTTAATCTAAGCAGAAAATTAGATTTAATGTAATTTTTTTTAAATACATTTAAAGGGGTATTCCCAGTTTGTACATCTTATCCAAAGGATAAGGAATAAGATGTATGATAACAGGGGTCCCCCACGATCTCAGTGCAGCCGCTGGCATTCTGTGCTGGGCGCTGCTTCTGACACGGGGACGTGACGTTGCGGTCACGCCTCTAGTGATATCTCGCTAAGCCCCCTACATTCATGTCTATGGGAGGGCCATCACGACCCCTCCCATAGACATGAAGGGAAGGGGTATGACATCACTAGGGGCGTGACCATGACATCACATCACCGTCTTGGAAACAGCACCCGGCACAGAATGCTGGGGGGCTGCACCGAGATTGCGGGGGTCCCCCGGTCACCCCTCTTGTAATGTCACACCATGACGGTGGCCATGGAATCACTGGGTATAGACAGCTCACCACCTCGTTGCAATATCACATGCGCATGGACACGCCGGCAGCGTCCCCGGACCGGATCAACAGCAAAGGAAGGGAAGGTCTAGCGTCAGGTGCAATAAAATTCAGGTATTTATTGTAGGATCATAAGACACATACAGTGCAACAAGCCTGGTTGCCGATGCGTTTCGGACCTTTACAGGTCCTTAGTCATGGCATGACTAAGGGCCAATAATGGTCCGAAACGCGTCGGCAACCAGGCTTGTTGCACTGTATGTGTCTTATGATCCTACAAGAGATACCTGAATTTGATTGCACCTGACGCTGGACCTTCCCTTCCTTTGCTGTTGATGACAGTGGCCATGTTCCCTCCCATAGACATGAATGGAGGGGGCGTAACATCACTAGGGGCGTGACCGTGATGACACGTCCCCATCTTGGAAGCAGCGCCTGCCACAGAATGTGGAGGGCTGTACCGAGATTGCAGGGTTCCCCAGCAGCAGGATCCCTGCATACATACATCTTATCCCCTATCATTTGGATGAGAATAAGATGTATAAACCCAGAATACAACTTTAAGAAAACAAAAACAAGTCAACAATTTATTTTTATTTTAATAAAAAAAATTCCCAGTAAAGTATTATTTGCAGCTTTTCCTTCGGCAGGATGCAGATCCGTCAATGAGATTTCTGGCGGTGAGTAATTGTTTAGATTGTGTTGCGCGGTAATAAGTCTTGGGCTGACGTCGGTGACAGCTCATCTAACCCTGCACAGCCACTGTTTTTACTAAGACTACAATTCATTAGGTTTCCATATTATGGTAAAATTTGTGACAATGTTGTAAGCGGTGATTTATGCAGAGCGGGGTCAGAAATGAATATATTCAGCCCCCAGAGAAGGCCCCCACCATGGCACATGCATCCTTATGCCTCATTATATTTAATACATTGACGCGTTAAGTCGCATATGGCTTCACCCGGTGATAATGAACTCACCGGGGCCGCGTTCACCCAACATGATTGTTGGCCGTGTGGCTACATATAAAATAAGTATATATGGAATACAGGGAAGAGTTATGGATTCCTATTACACAGGGACGTGGCGTAATGTATGTTTTCTGAACATCAGCTGCCTCGGTGTGAACTATTACCGGGGTCTTTGTGGAATTTTTATTTCGTTCTCCACTTACATTTTTCAATAGGAAGCTGTTCTGGGACATTTCAATGTATTCACTTTATGTACTGGAAACGCTAAATATAGAAAATAACTCATAAATAAAGAAAAATCTCAGCAATTTTTACTTAACCCTTTGGCCCCGTACTCTGTAAGCTTACAGCGCTGGGAGCAAATGCTAAGTTGTACCCCAAGTGATTACTCACTCCTCCATTTGCAATGCCAGGGATTGGAGAAAGCTTCTATTTTGGCTGTTTAAAGGGGTTATCCAGGAAAAAACTTTTTTTTTTATATATATATCAACTGGCTCCAGAAAGTTAAAAAGATTTGTAAATTACTTCCATTAAAAAAATCTTAATCTTTTCAGTACTTATGAGTTTCTGAAGTTAAGGTTGTTCTTTTCTGTCTAAGTGATCTCTGATGACACGTGTCTCGGGAACCGCCCAGTTTAGAAGCAAATCCCCATAGCAAACCTCTTCTAAACTGGGCATTTCCCGAGACACGTGTCATCAGAGAGCACTTAGACAGAAAAGAACAACCTTAACTTCAGAAGCTAAAGAATACCCATATGTAAACAGCAGAGTTGTTGCCCCTCATCAGTGGAGCAAGGTGCTGGCTGGCTGCAGAGAAACTTATCATTATGGGAGTAAAGGGGTAGTGTTAGGTCCCCCAACAATGGACCTTTTTGCAACCAGCCAGTACCCTTCTCCGTATTGATACAATAACCATGAAACCACTGTCTAAAAGTATTCTTTCCTTGTGGAGAGTTTTCTGGCTTAGCATAGATTCCCAGTCATGTTCTAAGACTCCTGAATAAAGTACCTCCAAATGGTGGTGCCATAGGGTGCTCTGAATTTCTTCCTGGGAAAAGGGTATGCAAATTAGCCCTTCTCCAGAAGGAAGAAAGCTGGCTTTTCAATGCAACCTTTTGGAGGTTCCTTTCTAGTAAGTCAACATATAAGGAAACATTATCTTGACTATAACACTCCCTTTGCCAGCTTTAGTGGTGTCCCAAAGAAGACACATTGCAAGGCACCCTGCTCTATACTGATGTGGGGTACGAACCTTAAAACAACTGTCTACAGATGGGTGACTATTCCTTTTGGAGGCAATTCTGGAGGTTGGACAATGACTTACAGAGTAGCTACTTCCAATAGATTTCAACAGCAAAACAGTTTTCTTCCTTTTGGAGAAAATATAATTTTTAGGATCAACCTTACTATTTTAGAAATGATATAATACTTCTATGACCTGGATCTCTAAACTGTGAAGGTCCAGATGTTGCAAAACAGTAACACCAGGCATGCTGAGTGTTGTAACACCTTGAGGTCCAATGGTTGAGACCACTGCTCATGTTGGGCTCATTGTTGGATGTTTGGACTTATATATTAACTATCGATGGGATAAGGGACCACCTAGAGGATCAGATCTTTTTTCTAGCTTCAATTAAGTTTGAAATTCTTCTGCCTCTGTTGTTGGGAAGTGCGTGGTATAAACCAGAAGTCCCCAACCCAGTCCTCAAAGCCCAACAACAGCCCAGGATTTTTATTTTTCCCTGTTCTTTTCCAATAAAGTAAATTAAATTACCTGGACTGTTAGTGGCCCTTAAGGACTGGGTTGGGTACCTCTGGTAAAAACTATTAGAAGGAGGGTATTTTGATCATTTCTGTTGAGTTCCCTCTCCTCTAACCAACCATTAGTACATGTATCCTAGTCCTAGTGCCAGTGTCCAAGTCCTAGTGTATCCTAGTCCTAGATACCAGGTTATTCCTGGGATAAATACACTTGACAACCCTTCTATTTTTCTGGTGAAGGTAACACAGAACATTTCATTTTACTCAGCACTAAAATTACGTCCGTGTCCTCAAACAACTCTCAGTATATTGTGAAAAAAATGACTTTCTGTTTCTGCATAAATTGAAGAGCGTAATTTGCTGGAATAAGATTTGTGATTTCCTTTTCTAGTTAGCGAGCCTTGATGTTTATTCCATACAGTAATTCTGCCGCCTTCATTCTTGGCTTTTTCCATAAGTTACCAATGTTTTTTTTTAATTAAAGGGGTACTCCGGCCCTAGACATTTTATCCCCTATCCAAAGGACCCCAGACATCCGCAATCTCGGCTACGGCACCCCAGACATCCGGTGCATGGAGCAAACTTTGCTCCGGGCTGTATGACTGGCAATGCAGGGCGGAGGCTCGTGATATCACCATCATGTTCCGCTCGTGACATCATGGCCAACGCAAGTCCCCCTCCCCACTCGCCCCTCCCATAGACTTGCATTGAGGGTGTGTGGTCGTGACGTCACAAGCCTCCGGCACTGCCCCCATTGCTCTAAAAAAATGTGTGCATCAGGAAGATTGCGGGGGTCCTCAACAGTGGGACCTCTGCGATCAGACATCTTATCCCCTATCCTTTTGATAGGGAATAAGATGTCTAGGGGCGGAGTACCCCTTTTAAAGTTTAAATACTGCAGTCTCCACTTGTGACGTGACTGTGTGTGTGAACGTGTGCATAGCAATGGGTCTGGATGTGAGTGGGGAAGAGAGTGAGGGATAATGTCTTCCATGGAGAGGGAATACAGAGTAGACCACCATGGCTCACCTCCTGTCTTCTCCACCAAAGTATAATCTTGGAATAAAAAGCATAATGGGGATTAAAATGATACCCCAGGCACAAATCTCGCCCTCCAAGATTTGGAAAATTGGGCCAAGGGAGGTAAAAATGCCATAAAATGATAAAAGGCCCACAAATGAGCCATTGTGATGTCTAGACGACTTAGTCAGAGCATCTCCAGAACAGCAGGACCTCTGGTGTGCTCTTGATATGAAGAGCTCCAAAGAAGAACAACCGCTGGCCGGGCACAGGGTTATGGATGCCTAAGGTTCATTTATTTATAAGAAACAAAGGCTGGCCCTTCTGATCTGATCTCCCAGTAGAGCTCTATCGACTTAGTGGACACCAGAGCACTGCAGAGGAAAATCTTATCTAGGTCAGACAGTAACTGGCAGCGGATGAGTATTTTTACACTACATTGTTTTGACAGAAGTCCCTGCTTCTCAAGGATAAGCAGCGATGCAATATGCATCTTGCTTACTGTTCTTAGGAGATAGGTGACTATGTGATGCCAATTAAACAAATATTCACTCTGTAGGAGGCATACAGTTTATGCATCCTGTTCTTTACATAGTTCCCACCACATCCCTATGTAGGCTGCCACAGAAACTACGTAGAGAGCAGGGGCTCCTATCATTTTGACAGGAGTCTATGATTCTTTACAGTAAAGATTGATGCATTATACATCGGGGCCCCGGCAGTCCGCGGGAAGAGGGAGTGCCAACCACCGCATGAAACAGCGGCTGACACGTCTCCTCAATAGAACTATATGGGAGAGTTGGAGCGCTGCCTTCTGCAATCTCAGACTCTGCCATAGCGCTGTATTGATGGGGCGTGTAGTCCGCCGATTCGTGCGGTGGTCGACACGCGCTTTCTGGCCGGAGAGCTAAGGCCCCGTACAGGAGATCACAGGGGTTCCCAGCGGTCGGACCCCCTGCGATCTGAAACTAATCCCCTATCTTTTTTATCTTTAGTACTAACCAAGTAACCATCTTCATAGTAGCAGGCTCTTCTAATGGTGGTGGCTTCTTTAAGAAGGATAATGTCCCTGCCACAATGCGAACCTTGTTCTGGAATAATGAACATGACAAAGTGTTCTTGTTGGTGACTTGGCCTCCAAATTCCTCCAATTTCATCAGATCCTAATGGGATTTATTGGAAAGGCAAGTCTCATTCATGAAAGCTTCGCCTCACAACTTATAAGATCTGCTGCTGACGTCACGTTGCAGATACCATAGGACGTCTTCATGAGTCCATCAAGTCCAGGCCTGGATCAGTCAAAGCTGTTTTGGTGGCACAAAGAGGAACTACACAATATAAGATTATCATTTTATAGTAGTTCGAAGTACATTCAGATGGTCACAGGCAAACTTCACGTGGGCCTGTACATGAGCTTTCTTGAGCAGGGGGACCTTGTGGACACTGCAGGATTTCAGTTATTCACAGTGTAGTGTGTTACCAATTGTTTTCTTGGTGACTATGGTCCCAGTTGTCTTCAGATCATTGACAAGATCCTTCTGTGTAGTTCTGGGCTGATTCCTCACCGTTCTCATGATGAATGAAACTCCACGAGGTGAAATCTTACATGGATCATCCAACCAAGATATTTTCTGTTTCTTCCATTTGCGAATAATAACACCATCTATTGTAAACTTCTCACCAGGCTGCTTGGCGATGGTCTTCTTGCCCATTCCAGCCTTGTGTAGGTCTATACAATCTTGTCCCTGACATCCTTGGACAGATCTTTAGTCTTGGAATCTAATTGATCGATTCTGTGGACAGGTGTCTTTTATACAAGTAAAAATCTGAGATTAGGAGTGTTCCCTTTAAGAGAGTGCTCCTAATCTCAGCTCCTTAACTGTATTAAAGACACATGGGAACCAGAAATCTTTCTGATTGATAAGGGGATCAAATACTTATTTCAAATCATACAAATCGATTCAGAACTTATATGAAATGTGTTTTTCACGATAATTATTTTTTTGGTTGTTATTCTGTCTGACTGTTCAAATAAACCGACCATTAAAGGGGTACTCTGTCCCTAAACATCTTATCCCCCTATCGAAAGGATAGGGGATAAGATGTCAGATCGCGGGGGTCCCGCCGCTTGGGACTCCCAGGATCTCGGCTGCAGCACCCACCTGGTGCGGCTTCCGGCAGCGCTGGAGGCTCTCATCCTAATGCCTCCCGACCACGGTGACGTGAGATCGGGACGTCACGACTCCACCCCTGTGTGACGTCACGCCCCGGACCCTCAATGCAAGTCTATGGGAGGGGGCGGGACGGCGGTCACGTCCCCTCCCATAGACTTGCATTGAGGGGCGGGGCGTGACGTCACACGGGGGCGGAATCGTGACGTCACGATCTCACGTCACCGTGGTCGGGAGCCGAAGCCTCCAGCGTTTCCGGAAGCCGCAACAGGCGGGTGCTGCTGCCGAGATCACCGGGGGTTCCAAGCGGCGGGACCCCCGCGAACTGACATCTTATCCCCTATCCTTTGGATAGGGGATAAGATGTCTAGGGGCGGAGTACCCCTTTAACATTATAGACAGATCATTTATTTGTCGGTGGACGAATGTATAAAATACTTTTTTCCTTCACTGTATATATATAAAATCCTGGCTATTGCAATTAGAACTTATATACAGAATCCCAATATCACGACGCCATGACTATCTGATCACTATATATCTGATTGATCCATGGACAGAGATGCGTCATCTCGTATGATCCGTAAGTTACAACATCCCGTCTAATTTTTATCTCCTTAAAGATTCTGAGCCCGGTGTAGTTTGTCACCACTGACAAGCTCGGCGCCGAAAATATTACTTATCTGCTGAATTTTGCGGTCGGGATAATCATCTCTGAGCTCATATATATTTCAGGAAATTGACTCCTTATTTATTTTTGCATCTGTTTTTGTGGTCTAAATGAATAAGGGGGAGGAACAAAACCTTCCAGAAACCTTTGGTGTCTATAAATCTTTCTTTCTTTATGTAAATCCTTGTTAAATCCGTCTGAAATTTATTTTACCCCTCTCACACGTTTGTATTTTTCGGCTGAAATAATCTTTTATGCAGTTTATTTGGAGCTGCAGAAAGGCGCGCTGTTCAGATTTAAAGGCACGGCTGTAAATAATATCCTTCTGCGGAATCAACACGTAGATCAAAATAATAAGACTTAGAAATATTCCTTTGTTTGTTACAATAAGGTGACTTTTTATTTTTTTAAGCTAATTTTTGTTCAGGTCCGCAAAAACACATAGAGTACAGTTAACCAAGGGAGTGTAGACATTTACAAAGGTGAACAGGTCTGGGGTACTGGGCTAATGCAGGATGGGCTAATATATCGGATTTTTCGCCCTATAGGACGCACCGGCATATAAGACGCACTCTATTTTAAAGGTCCAAAATCTAGAAAAAAAAGATTCTGAACCCAACAGTGATCTTCAACCTGCGCACCTCCAGATGTTGCAAAACTACAACTCCCACCATGCCCGGACAGCCGTTGGCTGTCCGGGCATGCTGGGAGCTGTAGTTTTGCAACATCTGGAGGTCCACAGGTTGAAGACCACTGGTATAGGAGGTAATACTCACGTGTCCCCGCCATTCCGGACCCGTCACCGCTGCCCTGGATGTAGCTCCATCGCTGTCGCCGCGTCCCCGGGGTGTCCCCGACGCTCCGGACGTCTTCTTTTCCGGGATCCACGCTCTCCGTCGCCGCCATCACTTCGCTCCGCACGCCGCTCCTATTGGATGACGGGACAGCGTGCACGATGACGTGATGACGTAGAAGGAGAGCGCCGGCCATGCAGGGGATCCCGGCACGGAGCAGACACCGAGGAGGCAGGTAAGGTCCCTCCCGATGTCCTGTAAGCTGTTCGGGACGCCGCAATTTCACCACGGCGGTGCCGAACAGCCCGACTGAACTGAGCCGGATAGTGTTATTTTCGCTTCGGACGCAGCGGTCAGCTTTGATTGCCACATCTGAAGGGTTAATACAAGGCATCACCGCAATCGGTGATGTCCTGTATTAGCCGCGGGTCCCAGCCATTGATGGCCGCAGGTATTCGCCGTATAGGACGCACCAACTTCCCCCCTCCCCTCAGTTTTGGGGAAGAAAAAGTGCGTCTTATACGGCGAGAAATACGGTACTCACTTTGTGGTAACAAGAGGCAAAAACAATTCACAAAAAATCATAGTGAACCCTATAAAATCTCAGATCACTGAGAGACTGTTAAGAGCTGCGCTCTGGCCATTTATTCTGGCCACGATCTTCCCCCCCCCCCTCCTATTATCTCTGGCTCCGGGACTTGCGGTGCGGGATGCTCCCGCACGTGTGTCCTGGGCGTTTCTATGGGTAATGCTCTGGCAATCCTGTCCGGCCATGAGCACACCTCCTCTGCCTGTCTTGGTGGCTCCGGGACTCGCTATGTCTTCTGCTCTGCATTGCCGGCGCGCACTTTCTTTTCTTAGGGCGCTCTAGGGTGTTGCTAGATTTAAAGGGCCAGTATGTCCTTAATTGGTTCCCTGCTAGTCTGGCACCTCACAATCATGGTGCCGGATATTTGTGCTTAGTGCCCTAGAGAAAGCGTTATTGTGAGTGTGCCATATTAGTGTTTCTGATCTTCAGCTTGTGACCTGACTTTGCTCCTTTGCCGCCTGCCTCCTGACCTTGTGCCTGTTACCCGACTATGCTTCTTTGCTGCCTGCCTTCTGACCTGTGCTACATCTGACCACATTTCATTCTCTATACCAAGTTACATCTGGGCAGCCTGTGTGGACGGATCGTGCCAGTGGTAGCGACCTGGGTGCCGCCTGCCGCAGCAAGACCATCCCGCATTGCGGCGGGCTCTAGTGAAAACCAACGGCACCTTATGACTCTGCTCCCTGGTGCGGTTCAACCATTGTCCACATAGGAAAGCGGATCCACTTTCCAGCCGTTTATGGTAAGACCGTTACAGAGACACTGTTCAATGCTGCATCCACTGTCATTCTAGACCACAGATAACGCTGTCTGCTATCCTCCCCCCGCCATCGCAGAAGACAATATATCAGTGCTGGTGTGCGGATGAACTGTATGGTGGCACCAAAGAGGGTAGAGGACTGTTTTTGTTGTGAGAATGAGGAAAGGTGAGTAACTTCAAGTTATGGTCTGGGGTCTGAAATTATTAAAGGGTCTGGTACAGTGTTTGTATTTGTTGGTGGATTTGATTTGTAGTCTGAATTTACTGTATTTTGACATCTGGTTTGTGGGTCTGAATTTATCTTGAGGTCTTCTTTTTATTTTGGGGCCAGATCTGTGGTCTTAATTTATTAAAGATTCATTCAGGATCTGTATTTATTCAGGATCTGTTTGTAGTCTTCTTTTACTACATATTGAGATCTGGTTTGTGGTTTATATTTTGGGGTCTGATCTGCTTTTGTTTTGGGGTCTGATCTGGGGTTTGTCTTTATTTGAGAGTCTGGTCTAGGGTCTGTATTTTGGGATCTGGTCTGGTATCTGTCTTTACTCATCTTTTGGGGTCTGTTCTGCATTCATTCTGGAGTTTTCTCTAGGATGTGTATTTATATTCGGATCTGGCCTTTTGTCTAAATTTATTTGGGGGTCTGGTTTGAGGTCTTCTTGGATTTTTCTTTAGTATACAGCCCCTAAAAAGTACTGGAAGGATTAAGATTTTTTAATAGAAGTTTACAATTATGTTTAACTTTCTGGCACCAGTTGATTTAAAATAAATAAATAAATAAATAAAAAATTCCACTGGAGTACCCCTTTACTCCAGTGAAAAACTATTATTTTTTTTTAAATCAACTGGTGCCAAAAAGTTAAACAGATGTGTAAATTACTTATATTTAAAAATCTTAATCCTTCCAGTACTTATCAGTAGCTGTATGCTCCACAGGAAGTTCTTTTCTTTTTGAATTTATTTTCTGTCTGACCACAATGCTCTCTGCTGACACCTCTGTCCATGTCAGGAATTGTCCAGAGTAGAAGAAAATCCCCATAGCAAACCTCTTCTGCTCTGGACGGTTCCTAACATGGACAAAGGTGTCAGCAGAGAGCACTTTTGTCAGACTGGAAGGAAATTCATATAGAAAAGAACTTCCTGTGGAGCATAAAGCAGCTGACAAGTACTGGAAGGATTAATATTTTTAAATAGAAGTAATTTACAAATCTGTTTAACTTTCTGGCACCAGTTGATTAAAAAAAAAAAAAAAAAATTCCACCGGAGTACCCCTTTAACCTCTTAAGGACATAGGACATTCTCTAACGTCCCAGCGACCTGGGCTTTAATGCCCAAGTAGGTTAGAGAACATCCTGTTGTATTTCTGGTCTCTGCTGCTCGCCGGGCAGAGATCGGAACCGGATGCCTGCTGAAATCCTTCAGCAGGCAGCCAGGGCAAACGCCGAGGGGGGCCATGTAGGGAAATCGATAGGGAAATTGCCCTTGCGAGCTGCGGCGATACCGGTCTGATCGGGTAATTTTGCATGATCCCGGCTGTCACAGACAGCCAGGACCATGCTGAAGGCTAGGAGCGAGGTGGCAAGCCTGCCACCTCCTCCTATACCCCTGCGATCCGTCGGTTAACTAACCGACCAATCGCAGGGGGGGGGGGGGGGGGCGGTTACTTCCTCCCGTCCTGCCTAGCCCCTGGAAGTCCAGAGAGGACGGGAGGAAGACCGGAGGAAGACCGGAGGACGCGGCGGGGGATGGGGGAGTGCTGGGGCCCGGCCCTGGTACTTACCTCGTCCCTGAAGACCCGGATCCCGGTGATGAAGACGGCAGCGGCGGCGACAGGTGAGTTCCTCTTCAGCCGCGATCGGGCCCTTTACAGCAATGCACGTCGCCGTAAAGCGACAAGCATTGCTGTAATGGGACCCTGTATACTACAACTCCCCGCATGCCCAGCCAGCCCTTGGCATCTGGGCATGCTGGGAGTTGCAGTTTTGCAACATCTGGAGGTCCACAGTTTGGAGACCACTGTGCCCTTCCAGATGTTGCAAAGCTACACATCCTCAGCATGCCCTTACTGTCCAGGCATGCTGGGAGTTGTAGTTCTGTAACATCTGGCCCTTCAGATGTTGCAGAACTACAACTCCCAGCATGCCTGGACATTTTTGGCATACTGGGAGTTGTAGTTTTGCAACATCTGGAAGGGCACAGATTGGGAACCACTGTATTAGTGGTCTGCAAACTGTAGTCCTCCAGATGTTGCAAAACTACAACTCCAAGCATGCTGGGAGTTGTAGTTCGGCAACATCTGGCTCTAAAGATGTTGCCGAACTACTACTTCCAGCATGCCTGAGAATGTTTGGGAGTTGTGGTTTTACAACAACTAGAGGCACACTGGTTGGGAAACATTGTCTGTTTCCTAACTCAGTGTTTCCCAACCCGTGTGCCTCCAGCTGTTGCAAAACTATAACTACCAGCATGCACTGATAAACTGTGCATGCTGGGAGTTGTAGTTTTGCAACAGCTGGAGGTCCCCCCCCCCTCCATGTGAATGTACAGGGTACATTCACATGGGCAGGGGCTTACAGTGAGTATCAGGCTGCAAGTTTGCGGGAAACTCGCTGTAATCCCCCACCCGTGTGACTTTCCCCTAAAAACACTACACTACACTACACTAACACAAAATAAAATAAAAAGTAAAAAAACACTACATATACCCCTACACAGCCCCCCTCCCAATAAAAATGAAAAACGTCTGGTACGCTACTGTTTCCAAAATGGAGCCTCCAGCTGTTGCAAAACAACAACTCCCAGTATTGCCGGACAGCCGTTGACTGTCCAAGCATGCTGGGAGTTTTGCAACAGCTGGAGGCACCCTGTTTGGGAATCACTGGCGTAGAATACCCCTATGTCCACCCCTATGCAAATCCCTAATTCAGGCCTCAAATGCACATGGCGCTCTCACTTTGGAGCCCTGTCGTATTTCAAGACAACAGTTTAGGGTCACATATGGGGTATCGCCGTACTCGGGAGAAATTGCCTAACAAATTTTGGGGGGCTTTTTCTCCTTTTACCCCTTATGAAAAGGTGAAGTTGGGGTCTACAACAGCATGTTATTGAAAAAAAATAAATTTTTTAAACTAACACGCTGGTGTTGCCCTATACTGTTCATTTTGACAAGAGGTAAAAATGAAAAAAGCCTCCCAAAATTTGTAATGCAACTTCTCCCGACTACGGAGATACCCCATATGTGGGCGCAAAGTGCTCTGGGGGCGAACAACAAGGCCCAGAAGGGAGAGTGCACCATGTACATTGGAGGGGATTTGCACAGGGGTGGCTGATTGTTACAGAGGTTTTGACAAACGCAAAAAAAAAAACCCACATGTGACCCCATTTTTGGACCTAACCCCTCACGGAATGTAATGAGGGGTGCAGTGATAATTTACACCCCACTGGTGTCTGACAGATCTTTGGAACAGTGGGCTGTGCAAATTAAAAATTTTGTACAGCCCACTGTTCCAAAGATCTGACAGACACCAATGGGGGTAAATGCTCACTGTACACCTTGTTACGTTCCTCAAGGGGTCTAGTTTCCAAAATGGTATGCCATGTTGGGGTTATTTAGCTGTTCTGGCACCATAGGGGCTTCCTAAATGCGACATGCCCCCGAGCAAAATTTGCTCTCCAAAAGCCAAATATGACTCCGTCTCTTCTGAGCATTGTAGTTCGCCCGTAGTGCACTTCAGGTCCACTTATGGGGTACCTTCATACTCAGAAGAGATGAGGTTACAAATTTTGGGGTGTCTTTTCTGCTATTAACCCTTGCAAAAATTTGAAATTTGGGGGAAACACACATTTTAGTGAAATTTTTAATTTTTTTTTACATATGCAAAAGTCGTGAAACCCCTGTGGGGTATTAAGGCTCACTTTATTCCTTGTTACATTCCTCAAGGGGTCTAGTTTCCAAAATGGTATGCCATGTGTTTTTTTTTGCTGTTCTGGCACCATAGGGGCTTCCAAAATGCGACATGCCCCCCGACCAAAATTTGCTCTCAAAAAGCCAAATATGACTCCTTCTCTGAGCATTGTAGTTCGCCCGTAGTGTACTTCAGGTCAACTTATGGGGTACCTCCATACTCAGAAGAGATGGGGTTACAAATTTTGGGGGGTATTTTCTGCTATTAACCCTTGCAAAAATGTGAAATTTGGGGGAAACACACATTTTAGTGAATTTTTTTTTTTTTTTTACATATGCAAAAGTCGTGAAACACCTGTGGGGTATTAAGGCTCAATTAATTCCTGGTTACTTTCCCCAAGGGGTCTAGTTTCCAAAATGGTATGCCATGTGGGTATTTTTTGCTGTTCTGGTACCATAGGGGCTTCCTAAATGCAACATGCCCCCCAAAAACCATTTCAGAAAAACGTACTCTCCAAAATCTGCTTCTGAGCCCTCTACTGCGCCCGTCGAACACTTTACATAGACATATGACATATGTGCTTACTCGAGAGAAATTGGCCTACAAATATAAGTATACATTTTCTCCTTCTACCCCTTGTAAACATCAAAAAATTGGGTCTACAAGAACATGCGAGTTGTACAAACAAGAAAGTTGCAACAGCACTCTAGGTCAAAAAATGGAGGCTCTCAGCGCACTTTTTGATCAAAATGTGTAAACATGCGAGTGTAAAAAAAGAAGATTGTGAATTTTCTCCTTCACTTTGCCGCTATTCCTGTGAAACACCTAAATGGTTAAAACGCTTACTGAATGTCATTTTGAATACTTTGGGGGGTACAGTTTTTATAATGGGGTCATTTGTGGGGAATTTCTAATATGAAGACCCTTCAAATCCACTTCAAACCTGAACTGGTCCCTGAAAAATAGTGAGTTTGAAAATTGTGTGAAAAATTGGAAAATTGCTGCTGAACTTTGAAGCCCTCTGGTTTCTTCCAAAAGTAAAATCACGTGAATTTTATGATGCAAACATAAAGTAGACATATTGTATTTGTGAATATTTTTTTTTTATTTGGAATATCCATTTTCCTTACAAGCAGAGAGCTTCAAAGTTAGAAAAATGCAAAATTTTCAATTTTTTCATCAAATTTTGGAATTTTTCACTAAGAAACGATGCAAGTATCGACAAAATTTTACCAACAACATAAAGTAGAATATGTCACGAAAAAACTATCTTGGAATCAGAATGATAGGTAAAAGCATCCCAGAGTTATTAATGTTTAAAATGACAGTGGTCAGATGTTCAAAAAACGCTCCGGTCCTAAGGTGTAAAATGGCCTGGTCCTTAAGGGGTTAAACAAAAGGCAGACTATGTAATACAAGGATTGACTAGGTCTATCTTATTTTCTGCTCTCGACTAAAAGCATACTCCAGTGGAAACCTTTTTATTTTTAAATCAACTGATGCCAGAAAGTTAAACAGATTTGTAAATTATTTCTATAAAAAAATCTTAATCCTTCCAGTACTTATTAGCTGCCAAATACTACAGAGGAAATTATTTTCTTTTTGGAACACAGAGCTCTCTGCTGACATCATGACCACAGTGCTCTCTACTGACATCTCTGTCCATTTTAGGAACTGTCCAGAACAGCATATGTTTTTTATGGGGATTTTCTCCTACTCTGGACAGTTCTTAAAATGGACAGAGATGTCAGCAGAGAGCACTGTGGTCATGATGTCAGCAGACAGTTCTGTGTTCCAAAAAGAAAAGATATTCCCTCTGTAGTATTCAGCAGCTAATAAGTACTGGAAGGATTAATATTTTTTTTAATAGAAGTAATTTACAAATCTGTTTAACTTTCTGGCACCAGTTGATTAAAAATAAAACGTTTTCCACCGGAGTACCCCTTTTAGTCGAAAGCAGAAAATAAGATAGACCTAGTCAATCCTTGTATTACATAGACTGCCTTTTGTTTAAAGGGGTACTCAGGTGGAATTATTATTATTTTTTTTTTTTAAATCAGCTGGTGCCAGAAAGTTAAACACATTTGCAAATGACTTCTATTTAAAAATCTTAATCCTTCCAGTACTTGTCAGCTGCTGTATGCTCCACAGGAAGTTCTTTTCTATATGAATTTCTTTCCAGTCTGACAAAAGTGCTCTCTGAGGAGTCTGAGCTTTTCTTTATAATGTGCATATGTCCTTGAACAGTGGTTTAAGACTGTGGCCCTCCAGATGTCGCAAAACTTCAACTCCCAGCATGCCCGGACAGCCAACGGCTGTCCGGGCATGCTGGGAGTTGAAGTTTTGCAACATCTGGAGGGCTACAGTTACAGACCACTGTCCCAGAAGACGTTTATTACAACATATAGATCTCCAGGTTTATCTCCTTTCAACTTAGACACTTCAATCTTTCTCAATGTATCAGAGCATTGATTGTCATGTAAAAGGCCAATTCCTAGAAAAAGATTTTCTGGAATTAAAGTGGTTTATTTGCATAAAGATCAATAGTAAATCAATCCGAAGCCTAAACCATGTCCATTTATTCTCCACTGTGTAAACTGGAGATGTCTGGGTCATTCATAATACATATATATATATATATATAGATAGATAGATAGATAGATAGATAGATAGATAGATAGATAGATAGATAGATATATATATATATATATATATATATATATATATATATATAGGTCAAGTCTTGGGGAAAAAAAAGTGTGGAAACTCACCAAAGATTTCTACTTAAAGGGGTACTTCACTTTAAAACATTTTTTTTTTTTTTTAAATCAACTGTTGCCATAAAGTTAAACAGATTTGTAAATGACTTCTATTAAAAAAAATAAAAATTATAATAATCTTAATCCTTCCAGTACTTATCAGCTGCTGTTATGATCCACAGGAAGTTATTTTCTTTATGAATTTCCTTTCTGTCATGACCACAGTGCTCTCTGCTGACACCTCTGTCCATTTTTTGAACTGTCCAGAGTAGGAGCAAATCCCCATAGCAAATCTCTCCTGCTCTGGACAGTTCCTAAAATGGACAGAGGTGTTCAGCAGAGAGCACTGTGGTCGGGCAGAAAGATAATTCAAAACAAAAAGAACTTCCTGTGGAGCATACAGCCGGTGATAAGTACTGGAAGGATTAAGATTTTTTTTAATATAAGTAATTTACAAATCTGTTTAACTTTCTGGCACCAGTTGATTTAAAAAAAAAAAAATAATAATAATAATAATAATAATAATGTTTTCCAGCTGGTCCTGCTAATGGGAACAGTGTTCCTGCTGTGGAAAAAGTGCATGAACTCAGTTCCCATGCGTTCCTGCAGGACTTGAGCCCTGTATGTGTATATATATATATATATATATATATATATATATATATATAATATTTATTTATATATATATATATAATATTTATTTATATATATATATATATATATATATATATATATACACACATATATATATATATATATATATATATATATATATATAAAATATTTATTTATAAATATATATATATAGAATATTTATTTATTTATATATATATATATATATATATATATATATATATATATATATATATATATATATACAGGGCTCATGATATTATGTATACAGTATATATATATATATATATATATATATATATATATATATATATATATATATATATACTGTATACATAATAACATTCTCTGGGAAAACCTTCCAGCTGCCGCATGCGACAAAGTTTTTCCATGGAAGGAAATGTATTCGGATAGAAACTGTAGAGAAGGGGAAAGAGACAAGGTGAATGGCGAAGCTTTGCGGAGACTGATCCCAGCGGTAAGACTCGGTAAACACCATCTCAAACTGAGCGGCGTGTAATCCATATTGTACCGCAGCTTGAGATTCTCCTGTAAATCTAACCTTCCGGAGCCGGGGCCCTCGCCGAGCAGACGCAGGAACGAGATCCTCACAACATCTGCACAGCCAGATGGAACTCGCTGTCTGGATTTAATGACAATTGATCAGATGTTCATAGGGAGATGTGCGGCGCTATAATCATCGCGCCCCGCGTCCTCCAATACAAGGCGCACAAATGTTAAACTGCCTCCACGTTGACTGAATGTAACAGTCAATTTTCAGATTAACCTTTCCGAAGAGGAGTTTTATTTATGTTTCTTTTAGTTTTGAAGACATAGACTATATACATACATGGCACGCAGGCTGAATATACAGGGTCACATACAAGGCGGGGTCCACATTTAGATATCAATGAGACCTACAAGGGATGTACATGTCTGGTGCCATTTACAATACCACTGCTTGCAGTCAGGTATAACGCAAAGGAGTCCACAATCATGAGACTGTTCAGCATTTATTGTACATGAAAACAACCGATCAGTGGTCACAACCTTCACATCTGCAAACCAGAGGGAACTCAGGATAGATAGATAGATAGATATGAGATAGATAGATATGAGATAGATAGATAGATAGATACGAGATAGATAGATAGATATGAGATAGATAGATAGATAGATAGATACGAGATAGATAGATAGATATGAGATAGATAGATACGAGATAGATAGATATGAGATAGATAGATAGATATATAGATATGAGATAGATAGATAGATAGATAGATATGAGATAGATAGACAGATATGAGAGAGATAGATAGATATTAGAGAGAGAGAGAGAGAGAGAGAGAGAGAGAGAGAGAGAGAGAGAGAGAGAGAGAGAGAGAGAGAGATACAAACAGGGCTGCCATCCAAAATTCCGGGGCCCCTCACAGAGCTCAGGGCCTGCCCCCCCCCCCCCCCGTTACAAACAAAAAATACGTTGGCCAGCACTATTGATTCCAAACTATTATATGGACCTGGCTTACAGGTGCAGGCTGATGGGCTAAATATACAGCAACAGGAGAATACAGCAGCACACTGCTAGCACAAAGATAAAGATAAAACATGAGTATATAGATACAACATGAAAAGTTATTCAGCTATGGTGCAGTAATGAAATAGTGAGATACTTAGCTTGCAATTTGGCGGCCAAATAGCTTGGACCGTCCCACCACGGTAAGGTGACCTCATTGGGATGGACCTTACACTATGAATATGCCTCTGTGTGAACAGTTCAGCAGGCATTGCAGGATCTGGAACATCCAAATCACCTTATATACACCTAATAGAGGTGGGTGGGGTGCAAGAGCCAACATGGAGGTAGCCACTCCCCCATATGTGTAATATAACCAAAGGATAAGTTGCCCAGCACTATTGATTTCAAACTATTATACGGACCTGGCTTACAGGTGCAAGCTGTTGGGCTAAATATACAGCAACAGGAGAATACAGCAGCACACTGCTAGCACAAAGATAGAGATAAAACATGAGTATATAAATACAACATGAGAAGCTATTTGGCCACCAAATTGCAAGCTAAGTATCTCACTATTTCATTACTGCACCATAGCTGAATAGCGTCTCATGTTTTATCTATATACTCATGTTTTATCTATATCTTTGTGCTAGCAGTGTGCTGCTGTATTCTCCTGTTGCTGGATAGATAGATAGATAGATAGATAGATAGATAGATAGATAGATAAATAGATATATATAAGATAGATAGATAGATAGATAGATAGATAGATATGAGATAGATAAAAAGATATGAGATGAATACATACATAGATATGAGACAGATAGATAGATATGAGATAGATATGAGATAGATAGATATGAGATAGATAGATAGATATGAGATAGATAGAAATATATGAGAGATAGATAAATAGATAGATAGATAGAAATATATGAGATAGATAGATATATAGATACATGGAGGAAGAAGAAAGCAGCACTCCAAGTATTAGGATGTGTGGGTGCCTCCTGCTGTAAACCTTGGTAAGAGGTCCAAAGAAGTATATGTCCAAAAAGAAACAGTGGCACTCCCGTTGATTTAGTGCAAAGTGATGTCTTTTATTTCACACCACCGTGAGCTACGTTTCGACAGCCTCTCGCTGTCTTTGTCAAGCCTGACTCAAGCCTGGCTTGACAAAGACAGCGAGAGGCTGTCGAAACGTAGCTCACGGTGGTGTGAAATAAAAGACATCACTTTGCACTAAATCAACGGGAGTGCCACTGTTTCTTTTTGGACATATATAGATACATAGATGTGAGATAGATAGATATGAGACAGATAGATAGATAGATAGATAGATAGATATGAGGTCGATAGATATGAGATAGATGTGAGATAGATAGATATGAGGTCGATAGATATGAGATAGATGTGAGATAGATAGATAGATACTGTATACCAGTCATGAGAATCCCTGTTTAAGGTTCTTTCTCTCACATAGATCTGAGAAAATAAATCATTGAGCATTGCTGTTCTCCACACCTGTCAGGAACCGGAACCAGTATATGAGGACCTGGGGACCTGACAAGTTCTTATTGAATCCAGGTGTTTCCTTCATCCCCATTGCCATAACTGTAGAATACCCAGCCCCTACCAATACAGTCACCTTTACCAACATTTGTGAAATAGTCACAGATGGGGAGAACAACTGGCACTACTAGGTTATTGCTGGGCATTCTGTCAAAACCACAGATAACACGGACACCCACAGATAACACATCAGCAAGAAACCCCATGTAATGGCTGGCGGTGCTCAGCTCTAAAAGATGAAAGTTCCAAAAATGCAGTGGTAGAATGAAAGAAACTGTCGGCACTCACCCAGATCCAAGTTTCTTTATTTACGGAGATGTGGGGACGGACATAGCAGTTGTGTTCCACGAAGAAGAGCAACGACGTTCCAGAACAGCTTCTTCCGGCTCTCTCTCTATCCAAAGGATTGGGGATAAGTTATAGCTCGTGGGGGTCCGCGATCTCCTGCACGGCACCCTACGGGAGTCTACGGGTGTCCCAGCGGTAGGACACCCCACAATCTAAAACTTATCCCCTGCCTGTTAGATAAGGAAAACATTTTATTTCACTGGAGTACTCTTTTAACATCAGTTTAAAAACTGTGCCCACCAGGAGTTTCCATGACTAAGCAGTGAGTTGCATGCCAGCATTACATCACCAAGGACAACGCCAAGTGCCGGATTGAATGGTGTAAGCTGCCATGTGCCCACCAGGAGTTTCCATGACTAAGCAGTGAGTTGCATGCCAGCATTACATCACCAAGGACAACGCCAAGTGCCGGATCGAATGATGTAAGCTGCCATGTGCCCGCCAGGAGTTTCCATGACTAAGCAGTGAGTTGCATGCCAGCATTACATCACCAAGGACAACGCCAAGTGCCGGATTGAATGGTGTAAGCTGCCATGTGCCCGCCAGGAGTTTCCATGGCCAAGCAGTTACATGCCAGAACTACAGCACCAAGCACAATGCCAAGTGTGGATGGAGTGGGGTAAGCCGCCACCACTGGATTCTGGATTGGAGTGATGGCTCACACTTCTGTATCTGGTGTCTGATGGGCACATCTGGGCTAGGGGAATGCCAGGAGAATGTTTCCTGCCTGACTTCATTGTGCCGGCTGTAAAGATTGGTGGAGGAGGGATGATGCTTTGGGATGGTGGTTCAAGGGTCAGCCTTGGCTGCTTAGTTGCAGTAAAGAGAAATCTTAAAGGGGTACTCCACCCCTAGACATCTTATCCCCTATCCAAAGGATAAGGGATAAGATGTTTGATCTCACGATCTCAGCTGCAGCACCTCAGACAGGTGCACGGAGCAGACTTCTCTCCATGCCAGGAGACTGGATGCTCGTGATGTCACGCCCATGCCCCGCTTGTGATGTCACGGCCACGCCCTCTCAATGCTAGTCTTTTGGAGGGGGCGTGATGGCTCTCACGCCCCCTCCCATAGACTTGCATTGAGAGGGCGTGGCCATGATGTCTCAAACGAGGCACATCCGTGACGTCACGAGCCTCCAACGCTGCACCCAACGCTCTAAACGCTGGGTGCAGTAGGGAGATCGTGGGGGTCCCGCAATCAGACTTTTTATCCCCTATGCTTTGGATAGGGGATAAGATGTCTAGGGGCGGAGTACCCCTTTAAGGCTAGATTCACACTAAAGAATTTCAAACCGGGAATAGGATTCCTCTGCACAGTCCACACTACGGAACTTCAGCGGTGGATGTTCTGCTGCTGAAATTCCGCTGCCAACAGAACGAACTTGTTCATTGTTCAGGCAGAATCTGCTCCGCAGACATTGCCGTCTATGGAGTCAGCAATTTCTGCGCAGTCCTAACGACGCTGATACAGTCGACGCTGACCGCACTCAGAATCAGATAAATCTATCCGGAAAGTGTAAACCTAGCCTTAAGTGCTTCTCTCAGTATGGCCAGTGGCAGAATGTGGTAAACTAAAAGTGTAATCCTGTTATCCAATACTAGCACTGAAACTATTGTGATCAGACGGACGACATCCCATCCGAAAGTCTTGAATATGATTTCGGGATGGTACGTCCAGCAGCCCATCTGATCACGTTACTTTTAGTGCTAGTCTCAAGCAATGGGATTGCACTTTTAGTTTAACCATATTCTGCCGCTGCCCATCCTGATAGTAACCCATTAACGCCTTAGTACCATGACATTTTGAACTTTGTGGAAACAGTTTGGGTTCAGCCCTCATTGTACCAGCATGACTGCGCCCCAGTGCATACAGCAAAGTCCATAAAGACATGGGGGGTGGGTGGGGAGGTCTGGTGTGGAACAACGTGACCAGCCGAAAAGAGCTCAGACCCAGGGCTGGTGCACAGATTTTTGTCACTCTAGCTAATTTTGATACCCCATGCCCATTGGATCCACCCTTTGGAACACCCCACCTTACTACTGTGGTGACACACTGTAACAAACCTCCTCCTCATGTAATCACCTTACTACTGGAGTGACACAATGTAACAAACCCCTCCTCATGTAATCTCCTTACTACTGGGGGGACACACTGTAACAAACCTCCTCCTCATGTAATCTCCTTACTACTGGGGTGACACACTGTAACAAACCTCCTCCTCATGTAATCACCTTACTACTGGAGTGACACAATGTAACAAACCCCTCCTCAACTAATCTCCTTACTACTGGGGCGACACACTGTAACAAACCTCCTCCTCATGTAATCTCCTTACTACTGGGGTGACTAACTGTAACAAACCTCCTCCTCATGTAATCATCTACTTCTCGCGTGACACACTGTAACAAACCCAATTCCTCACGCGACGGTGGTTCTGTCTGGGCGGGTACTTTAGATGCTGGCTGGTTACTAACTTTCTTGCAGCAGGCAGAGCAGCACCCCCCCTCAAGAGGACGCTCTAGGCAGCTGCCTATTTTGACTATAGGTAGTGTTGGGTGCAAATAATCGCATTTAAAATTTTTATCGTGAATATCGCAAATTCGCAAATTTGCAAATATTCAGAATATATTCACTATATATTCGAAATTACGAATATTCAATTTTTTCTGGAAATGCGCATATTTGCATATGTGAATATTCGCATATTCCTTCTTTTCACTTGTAGGCCAATTAGAATGATGCAAATACACTTGTCAGAGGTTATCAACAACATCCCTAGCAACCAATAGTAAAGTTACCCATCCCCCTCACTGTTTTCTTCCTCAAATACGTGAATATAACAAATACGCAAAATTTGCGAATATAGGACGAATATTCATCTATATATTCACGAAATAACGCAAGTTCGAATATGGCCAATGCCACTCATCACTACCTATAGGCAGAACCGGCCTTGCTCAGACCTCAACCCCATCGAACATTAGAACAAAGATTCGGAGCCGGGCCTCTTGTCCACCATCATTGTCTGACCTCATACATGCTCTTCTGGATGAACAGGCAAAAATGACCAGAAACACCTTCAAAATCTTACAGAAAGTTTTCACAAAAGAGTGGAAGCTGTTCTACCAGCTAGGGGGCGCAACTCCATAAAAATCCCTATGAACAGTTTGTGGTAAGTGCTCCTGGAGATGGGAAGGATAGATGCCCCAATACTCATGTCCATATAATGTATTAGGTATCCTTGTATAAGAATTAGTGAGATTCTGAACACATTACACAACTGATAAGAAAACCATTCAATTCTAAATACAATCAGACGCCATTAGACAACACAGACGGCAGCCCAATAATTGATATCCCTGCAAATCAATGTCACTTCATCTGAGACCCCGTAATGACTAAGAAGGATCACGAGACTGTGAGTCCTATATAATTAATGAGACTCTGCTGCTGATTGGATTACATGACCGACCCATCTGATTCATTGATATCGCAGGATAATGACATTTAGAAGAACATTTCTGAAAGGAAACAAACACACAGTATCATTCAATAATGGAATCTGAACATAAGGGAACACTAAAAGTAATATGCATAATAATAATAATAATAATAATAATAATAATAATAAATGAGAAGAAAGGTCGTCCAGCACTTAACTTGCGGAACAGTAACTTTATTAAGATGCCATGGAGAACATACAGGTACACCAAAGCTTGTGACGCGTTTCGGCTCGAGTTACTGAGCCTTAGTTAATGACTAAGGTATGACTAAGGCTCAGTAACTCGAGCCGCAACACTTCACAAGCTTTTGTGTACCTGTATGTTCTCCATGGCATCTTAATAAAGTTACTGTTCCACGAGTTAAGTGCTGGACGACCTTCCTTCTCATCTGTACCTGCCGGGGCGGAGTCCACGCCTGGTCCGTGCACTGTGTGCGAGGGGGAGCTGATACGAACTTTGTTTATTAATAATAATAATAATAATAATAGTAATAATACAATTTAAAAAAACAAGCAAACTACAGCAACAAAAAACAGGATAACACTGTTGACTAAGGGCCACAAGCAGGCAGACATGTGTAAATCCAACACTGAAATAACTTGATAATGCTGCCTACTTTTCCCATGAATCCTTGGGATTTGCAGAGAGAAGGGATGAAGTCTCGTCACTGCACTTGGTCATTTAATTAGGCTGCTGGTGCGGGAGGTCACCTAGGTGAACTGATTAGACTCATAAGTGAGTTGGGGTCAGTCCATGCAATTTTCTTTTGAGTTTTCTTATTTAATTATTTTTTTTTATTTTTTTTTCAAAATGTGTTTTTTGGAGAAATATTGCCATGAGTTGAAAGTGATTTGACCTATAATCACAATGTTCTGTGAAGATTTTAATTCTTTATGCTAAGTTTGTATGTTGAATTGTAAAAGCATATATCCGGATCCTATAGAGATAGCAGCAGTAAACAGATAGAGCCGGAGGGGAGGTGTATAACTACTAAATATCCTGATCCCATAGAAATAGCAGCAGTATACTGATAGAGCTGGAGGGGAGATGTATAACTACTATATATCCTGATCTCATTGAGATAGCAGCAGTATACAGATACAGCTGGAGGGGAGGTGAACAACTACTATATATCCTGATCCCACAGAAATAGCAGCAGTATACATATAGAGCTGGAGGGGAGGGGTCTGGGAGCTAGTAAGAACAATATGATTATGTCATTCTGTGGTTCACAGGAAATCAGCTGACCCAGGACTGACCATTTCCTCTGACACAGCATTGTGATTTTCTATGGGTCAGACTGGTAACCACGTCTATATGAAACGTACCTTGGCCTTGATCACTCATTCATGTTGACCTCATGGAACCAGCTCTGATCTTCACTTCTGGTGCCTTATCACAAACGTTCACCATCTTATTGTACTGTACTCTACAGTACACAGCTCTAGGCAGTTTGCATACTGTAGAGCTGTGTACTCTAGTATTTGCCACCATACAGGGTAAACCAATCCTGGTTTACCCAGCGATGGCATACCTCATACTGCTTAATGCCACAATGTATCTTGGGCAAGAAGAAGAAGAGGCACCAGATTTTAGGGCCAAAGCCCACTCCACAGGAAATAGCAACAAAGTTAGGTAAGCCGGCACTGCTAGCTAAATAGTCCCATGCATAGGAGACACGCTCTATCATGAGCGGAACGCACTGCCCCACTACGTACAGCGTTCCCATGCAGATGGAGCTCAGTCTGATGCAGTACACAGTTCCAAACAAAGAAGAAGCAAGAAGATGGCACTCAACATGAAACGGAGTCACTTTATTCTTCGGTTGTGCAGAGACACGTACAGGTCAGGGGTTCGTGCAGACAGCGGGGAGCGTGCGGAACGTTTTGTGTGTAATGACGCACTTCCTCTGGTCGGCTAGAGGAAGTGCATCATTACGCACGAAATGTTCCGCGCGCTGTCTGCGCGATCACCTGTATGTGTCTCTGCACAACCGAAGAATAAAGTGACCCCAATTCATGGTGAGTGCCATCTTCTATCTTCTCGCTTCTTCTTTGTTCGCCACTCCACAGGAATTGTACTCGAAAATCTGGTGCACCTTCTGCTTTTAGGGTACGTTCAGATGAGCAGATCCACAGCCTATTTTACGCTGCAGATCTGCCACGGAAGGACCCCTACAGGGTGCCTCAGATGTGCCTGTTTGTAGCAACAATACGCCGCTTCGAGCAGACACACTGCTGCGATGTGCGAGTCGACGCGCATGCGCGGTGTACTGGCACGCATCACGCCCGCACTCCCTGCTCCCTGAGCTAGGCCGAGTGCAGCAGCCATGTGCGAGTATACTGCACATCCGCACCTCGACTTGCATATCGCAGTGTGTCTGCTTGTAGCGCCATATTGCCGCTCCGAGCAGGCACATCTAAAGGCACCCCGTAGCGGTCCTTTGGTGACGCATCCGCAGCGTACAATACGCTGTGGATCCACTCATATAAACTTACCCTTACCAAGGAAACCCTGTAGCAGTGAGCAAAGGCAGCATTGGACAGAGCAGATACAGGTTTTCGTTTTTCATGTTCACAGGATCACTGTCGATGAACAGCAGATACCTTTTTTTTCTTTTAAATATATAATGGTCAATTAAGATTGTCGGGGTGTTTTTACTTCACCAAATTTTTTTATGCAAGCTTCATTGTATTTTACCTTTTTCTTGGCTAAGTAGTGGAATCGTCTAACAGACCATTTTGCTTTACTTCTCACTGTGTAAAAAAATAAAAGTATTTACCGCCTAGATTTTTTTTCTTGTTGATTAGAGCCAGACACTATTCCGTGTTCAGCTATTTTTCCTGAGCTGTTTTAACAGCATAAGAGTTATGCTTTACAGCAGAATCCATGTACATAAGCTAAAATAGTTTGGAGTTGTCGCAATAATCAAAAACTTGGCAGAAATTTCTGTGCATCAGAAAAGAGTTTGTGCATGGAAGTCGCTGGGTGTCGCATGGTTGCCTCAGCAACTGTGTCGCCCAGTGTGAGCTGCGTCTCTCCATACCGATCTGTGTAAAACTTACAGTAGGAAAGCGGGATGGAAAATAAATGAAAATAACGGGATAGATAAAGTGAAAGGGATAGATAAATAACAAATATATATATAAGAGATAGATAGATAGATAGATATGAGATGATAGATAGATATGAGATAGATAGATAGATAGATAGATAGAAGCAGGAGAATACAGCAGCACACTGCTAGCACAAAGATACAGATAAAACATGAAATGCTATATTGCTACAATGAAAAAATGAAAAATTGAGGCGCTTCGCTCACCAATTGACAAAATGGTTTGGACCATCCCACCACAGTAAGGTGCTGGATGTCTCAGACCTTACAAGCCTGGTAACTGACTGCTCAGAGGCACATTCATAGTGTAGGGTCCGTCCCAATGAGGTCACCTTATCACAGTGGGATGGTCCACCGTTTCCTACTGGGTCAGCAATTTGTCCACACGGTGGAGTGTGTCCACTGGCCAGTAGCCTATTTGGCTTTCTTATTAATGGCTACTTCTTTTGGTGGAGTGGGGAGTCCAGTTTGTATGTTCTGTGTCCCAGTGTGAACAGTGTCCAATATTTATATCCTCTTTGGTTGATCTGATCTTTGTCCTTTGTACTTGTAGCTGTTTGTGAACAGTGTTCTATTTTACCTGTTCAGTTTAGTGTTTTGGCTCTCAGTTCTTCTGTTTATCCCCTTCATCTCCTGCATTCTGCTGTATACTCATATCATGCCTAGTCTTGTTCATTTTATCATTTCTGCCGCTTAGCTGATAACCAGTTTATGAACTGTTTGCTAATTCGCTATATTCTGCTCTGTTTGTGAGTTTATATTCTGCCCTGTTAGTATTTGTATTGTCTGGTATATCTGGTTGTCTTGTAGTTTTCTGTTTCTGTTCTGGTCTGTGACCGTCTATGTATACTGTGTGTTTTTACACCACTGCACTTGACTAGGGGATCATATAGATCATATGGCCTGCTACCACCCCTTTACCTGAACACAAGACACGGACACTTGCTACATGATAGAAAAACGGCCACAGCGGACCCAGTTTATTAAAACCTTAACAAAATATATAATTATTCATAAATATAACATATACATCAAACAGGGGGTAACACCAATAACCCCCAATAACAAATATAAAGTGTAACCAATATTTTAACCCCTGAGATACTTCAATTAAAATAAGCAGGGGGGACCTGAAGGCAACCCAATTTTATTAATCTCCTACTGAGCCCTTGGTCGCCTCACCCCCTGACCCAAGGGCCCCACCTTTGGAGAGTATCCTGCCACGACCAGCTGGGTTCCATCCCAGCTCCACCAGGGCCGGTATAACCGGGCCACTACCACCATTTCCCAGCAATGCCTCCAAGTCCCTCCTTTAACATTCCAGCCACAGCGGCCGGGTGTGACACCTTACACCCGGCCGTCCCTCCACAAGCTCACCGCTCTCTCCACCACCCTGATGTCCAATGCCCACATATCCGAACCAATTTCGTTCAAGTGGATCCCATCCCCATCCATCAATTCAGCTTAAGGCACCTCCAGCTCGACATGCCTAACCACCAGCCCCCCATTAGCAACCACAAACTTCCCCACAGCTTTATTCACCCGTACCCTAGCCCTATTGACACAGCGCACCGAACGTGCCTGACGCCACCTCAACCTGGCCATGATGTCGGACCAGACGATAACGACTCTCGGAAAGAGGGCCCACAGCCGCAACAAGTCCAACTTCACATCCCGACTCAAAGACCTAGATGTTCTCATAGCCAGATCGTTCCCCCCCGCATGCACAACAAGCACATCCGGAGGACGATCCATGTCCACATAGGAATGCACAAAAGGGAGGAGCTCTGACCACAAAAGCCCCCCCCCGCCCCAACCAACACACCTGAGCAATGGCCCTGGGGAAACCCAGCTGCCGACCATCCGATCGCACCGCAGCTCTCTCACCACCCCTCTGCACGTAAGAGTGCCCCACAATCCAAATTAAACACAGACCAGCATCTGCAAGACACAAACCGGACATAAACAATAGTAAAAGACCAGGAACCAACATCAAACAACACACATCACAATAAATGAGGCCTCACATACACCTGAAACCGACCCGACTCCCACCTACCAATACGCTTGATCACATCAGGCCCAAGTCCCCACCGAGCCGCCTCGGTGGCCGCCCCAATTCAGAATGAATGGGAGCTAAGCTCCCCGCCTCCTGTCCCGCTAGAGCCACACATCGCCTGAACACCTGAATGAACTGATACCGAGACAAAAACTCACCCGCCTCATGCAACAACAATGGACCCCCAACCCCTGGGCGAATGTCCGAGAAAGCCCTAAAACACCTCACAGGGCACATCAAAGACTCCCCATGCTCCGCCAAGTAAAGTAAAAAAAACCCTACCCAATTGGTCCGTCTTGGACCTGCGAACAAAGCACTCCAACACTGAGTCCACCAGGCCAACCTCCGTCCACTGCAAACCCCCCGACACCAATTCTGACACCCGGAACGCTCCAAAAAACGCCAACAAAAAAGCCAATTTAAACAATGCAGCCTCATACGCCGACAAACACACCTCTCCCAGCAAAGCCCTCATCTGTTCCAACAACGAAAATGAGACCGGCCTACGTGTATCACGCACCATAGCGCCCCTCCGAAAACCCTTTGCAGCCTGCCTGACCAGAAAAGATTTTGTAACATCCATCAACCCCCTAACCTTAAACCAAAAAGCCAGAGCCGACAAACGGCGGCTCAGACCAGACGGCGACACCCGCTCACCAAAGCACCAACCAACTTAAAATAACATAAACACCTCCCAATCACCAGCACCACTCACACCACCAACCTCCGCCACTAATGACTCCCATTACCGCCACAACCTACTATAACCAGACCAAGTCGCCTCACTCACGGATCGCCGGCCAAAGCGAATGCCTCTCTCAGACCACCTTCCACAGCCAATCCGGGCACTGCAGGCCATGCTCTTCTGCCGCCGGAGCCAGCTCCTGAAACCTCTCCCACTGAAAGCGAGAAAGAGAGTCAGCTATAGCATTCTGCACCCCCGGCACATGTCGCGCAACAAAATGAGAATTTAATTCAAGCCCCCTCAACACCAGCCGACGCAGCAAGCGCACCACTGGCGGCGCCGCCGCCGTTTGGGCATTCACCACTTGAACCACCCCCAAATTGTCACACCAAAAACAAATCCTACGGTTCCTAAGCAGCTCCCCCCAAATTTCTACAACAATCGGGAACAATTCCAGCAGCGCCAAGTTGTGAACCAGGCCCGCCTCCCGCCATTCAGGCGGCCAAGCCCCGACACACCACTGACCCTGTAGAAACGCCCCAAATCCACAACTGCCAGACGCATCCGTATACAACTCCAGCGCATCGCTGGACACCAGCTCCCCCATAATCAACACCTCCCGTTATACCTTCCCAAAAAGTCCACACACATCAACAAATCAGCCCGCATCTCTGCCGACATCCGGACATAATGGTGCGGCCACCGGGCGCTCCTGGTGGCCGCAGCCAACCTCCTGCAGAAAACTCGCCCCATGGGCATGATCCTGCATGCAAAATTCAATCGACCCACCAAGGACTGCAAATCCCGCAATTGCAACTTCCTACCCCGGACCGCCGCCGCCACCACCACCTCACTCAACTTATCCGGCGGCAACCTGCACTCCATCGCCACAGAGTCAATCTCTATCCCCAAAAACTTAATTACTGTAGCCGGGCCCTCCGTCTTCTCGGGCGCCAGCGGTACCCCAAAACGCTCAGCCACCCGTTCCATTGTCTGCAACAAGATCCCACACAAAGCCCGCCCGGCCCCAGGAACAAGAAATCATCGAGATAGTGAAGAAACGACCCCACCTGTGCCTCAGACCTCACAACCCAATCTAAGAACGTGCTGAAACACTCAAAGTACGCACATGAAATTGAGCAACCCATAGGAAGGCACGTGTCAACAGAAAACTGACCCCCCCCCCAACAGCAACCCAACAAATGAAAACTGTCCGGATGCACCGGGAGAAGCCGGAACGCAGCTTCAATATCCGTTTTCGCTAACAATGTACCCTGCCCATACCTGCGAACCCACGTCAACGCCTCATCAAAGGAGGTGTAAGACACGGCACAAAGCTCCGGATCAATGCCATTGTTTACCGACGACCCCTCTGGGTGAGTGAGGTGGTGGATGAGGCGGAACTTATTCCACTCCTTCTTGGGCACCAGACCCAATGGAGACAAACACAAATTTGACAATGGCAACGACTCAAAAGGACCCGCCATACGGTCCAACTGCACCTCCTTCAACAATTTCTCCAACACCACCTCGGGGTGCTCCAGCGCTGTGGACAAATTGCGCACCGCACTAGACCGACCCCCCCGAAACACACAAAATCCTAAAACCGCAGTCAAATCCCTCCCTAAGCACCTCCGCCGCGCCTATTTGGGTAGCGCGCGAGAAACGGGAGCATCTCTGCTACCCTCACCGGTGTCGCCCCTCTTCGAGTCAGCTTCGCCAACCCCTTTCCCTTTACCCCGCCTGAAGCAGCGCGACAAGCTGTGCGCGCCTCCGCAGCTGGAGCATTCATGCTTGAACCTGCAGTCAGCTCCAAAACGGCACGGTCTTTCATTATACTGCCAGCAACATCCCTTCTCTCCCCCGGCCGACCGTCCAGAGCCCGAACCGCCGGCCCCTTCCCGAAAGGATTGCTGCCCACTGCCCAGTCCCGGTCCGCGGACCGGACATAAGGCGCATCCACAGACTGATGTCCTTATGGTCCCAGCGCAAAGCCGGACGCACTGCCTTCCTTTGGCGGAATTGCTCATTATAACGGAGCCACGCATTCCCGCCTTAAACCCTATATGCTTCTCCTATAGAATCTAGATAACAAAATAGGGCCAAGCAATTCTCCGGCGCCTTTTCCCCGACAATGCTCGCCAAAATGGCGAATGCCTGAAGCCAGTTTGTAAAAGTACGGGATATCAGCCGATACCGCTGCCTCTCCTCCTCATCCTTCTTCGACTCGTCCGGCTTAACCCTATCCAGGTTAAACTTCTCTAAAGGGAGCAGGGAAAATATCTCCACATACTCCTCTTTCCAAATACGCTCCCTCACCTCCGCTTTCAAGTGCGCCCCCTGCGCAAACGTACACCTCACCCTTTGCTGAATCCGCCAAACGCACGCTATCCACAGCCTTATCGGACCCCACCCCCGCGGTACCCGCCACCGGAGCAGGAGTCGCCACCGGAGCAGCCACCACCGCCCCAGCCACACTACCCGGAGCCGTCACCAGAGACCCTCCCACCTGCTCCGGAGCCACAACGGAGCCCACCAGCTCCCCACCTGACGCACCCCCAACACCACAGCCAGCCCCCACCACCTGACCAGACCCTCGACACACTGTCACCGGAGACCCCACTACAGGCCCCCCACGCCCCTGCAACAACACCCGCACTTCACGCAATAAGTCATATAAACCCTCCTCCACTCCCACCAAATCCCCCTTGGAGCAGGTGGTCGACTCACCCAACCTCTCTGGGGCGGATGGCCCAGCGGCTGTGGCTCCAGACGGTCCCGGACGGTCCTCCACTGCCCCGATCACTCCTTCAGACTGCACCGGACCCTCCATCTGACTGGCGGCGGTCGCAACTCCACGGACAGCAGCAGCACGTGCCTCAGGGGCTAAGGCAAGCCCGCCCCCAGGCGCTGGACAATCCAACAGGCGACCTCTGAACCTCCAGGATTTCACCCTCCTCCTCAGATGAGCAGTGACCGGGACTGTCCACAAGTCCGCCACGAACCAGATCAGCATGGGAAGCAGCAGCCAGCCTCTGACCCCTGGACCCCGAGGCCTCAGCGCACTTCACTTCATCACCTCCACTCTCCTCCTCCGGCCTCCTGTAGTCCCTGGTCCGTCCCGACCCAGGCGCCCTCCTGTCGCCTGCACCGGCACTCCGCCCCGCATGAGTGGCCCTTCCTGAGGCCGCAGCACCTCTCCCAGTCCTCTCCGGCACTGCACCGTCCCTGCAGGCATTCTGCATGGACGCCTCAACTCCACCGGGTGCCTCTCTCACAGCCGGCGTTGAAGGCCCCGCCCCCGGCCGTCAGTACCCGAGGACCTGCACTGCGACGGCCGGGAGAGAGGAGCAGGTGAACACTCCCTACGTGGACGGGAGCCCCGGCCCCGCCAGGAGGGCCGCCCTGCACCCCCGCTTCTGCCTGAAGCCACGGACCGCACAGGGGACACCCGGCGGCACCGCGCACGAGGGATCGGCTCCGGGCTCAGTCGTTCAGGCGCATGGGAGTGCCTGGTGCTTGCACGCGCGGCCCCTGAGCCGGCCGCCGCCGCTGCTGCTCGACCCACTCGTGGCCCCGCTGCAGTGCCTCGGACCGCACCCGCCGCATAACCTCTTCCAGCTGGGACGCCATCTGCACAGTGAGTACCTCATAACTCAGCTTTCCCTGGCAGAATGTCCTTCCAGTTCCTGTCCACTCCTATTTAACCCCTCTTGCTCCTCCCCTTCTTTTTTCCCGCTCCCTGACCTGACCTCTCCCTGACCCCTTACTGCTTCTCGGCACCCAGTTGTCAATCCATCATTTAGGATGGATGGGCAATTAAGCAGGGATAGATGTTTTAGGGTCAGTTTAGGGCTCACTCTCCCTGTCCCACCAGTCGGTCATGACAAGTATGTTTCAGTAACTAGCTTGCTCGTAAGCAAGAGGTCCTTACCATGAGATGTAATGAAGTGCTACACCAAACTCGGCTCAAAAATCCTGACAAGCATTTTATCTTTGTTTCTACCTACAATGATAGATCTACATCTGTCACCAGGATAATCAATCGACACTGGCACATTCTCAGGGATAGCTTTCCCAAGGTAGAAGAATTCCAACAGTATCCTATCATGTCCTATCGCCGTGCCCCTAACCTGAGGGACAAACTCGTGAAAACGGATGTCTCCACGGGTGTGGGGGACACCAAAGGTATCTGACTGTACAGAATTAAGGCAGCTTCCCCTGCCGGAACTGCATAAATTGCAACCACATGGGCAAGGGTCCGCATTTCAAACACCCTACTACAAACAAAATGTACAAAATTAGATGGTACCTAGTGATGAGTGGCAGGGGCCACGAATATATTGACGATTATTTGTCCTATGTTTGCAAAATTCGCATATTTGTGTTATGAGGTGGATCCTCTGTGTCAGAGAGGGATTGGCGTGGACCGTACCGGTGGACCGGTTCTAAGTTGCTACTGATATTCACCAGAGCCCGCCGCAAAGCGGGATGGTCTTGCTGCGGCGGTAGCAACCAGGTCGTATCCACCGGTAACGGCTCAACCTCTCTGACTGCTGAGAAAGGCGCGGTACAAAAGGACAAGGCAAGAGCAAGGTCGGACGTCGCAGAAGGTCAGGGCAGGCAGCAAGGGTCGTAGTCAGGGGCAACAGCAGAAGGTCTGGAACACAGGCTTGGGACATACACAAAATGCTTTCTCTGGCACAAGGCAACAAGATCCGGCCATGCTGGGAAGGGGAAGTGAGGCATTATAGGCGTGGAGCAGGTGGAAGCTAATTAGACTAATTGGGCCAGGCACCAATCATTGGTGCACTGGCCCTTTAAATCTTAGAGAGCTGGCGCGCGCACGCCCTAGAGAGCGGAGCCGCGCGCGCCAGAACGTGACAGCCGGGGACCGGGACAGGCAAGTAGCTTGGGATGCGATTCGCGAGCGGGCGCGTCCCGCTATGCGAATCGCATCCCCGTCGGCAGTGTCAATGCAGCACTCCCGGTCAGCGGGTCGGACCGGGGCGCTGCAGAGAGGAGAACGCCGCGAGCGCTCTGGGGAGGAGCAGGGACCCGGAGCGCTCGGCGTAACAGTACCCCCCCCCCCCCCCCGCCTTAGGTCTCCCCTTCTTTTTATCTCCTTGTCCCTTCAAATGAGATGAGAACATAGGGGGCGACTCTTGAGTTTCCTTCCGGAAAAAAGAGAAGTCCTGGGAAGGTACATCAGCGGCAGGCAATCCAGAAGAAGTGGGAATGGGGAGGGGGGGCAGAGGGTGAAGCTTGTCACGGGGCAGAGGGTGAAGCTTGTCACGGGGCAGAGTGTTACCAGGAAGGGGGCTATGAGGAGCAGATGTGAGGCATCGTTTGTGACAAGCAGGACCCTAATTCTTGATCTCCCGGGTGGTCCAGTCAAGGGTGGGAGAATGACGTTGGAGCCATGGCAGACCAAGGAGGACTTCAGAGGTGCAGTTGGGCAGAACAAAAAATTCAATTTTCTCGTGATGCAGTCCAATGCACATAAGCAGGGGTTCTGTGCGGTTACGCACAGTGCAGTCCAATTTTACTCCGTTGACCGAAGAAATATAGAGCAGCTTGACGAGACGGGTCACTGGGATGCTGAACCTATTAACAAAAGAGGCCAGAATAAAATTTCCAGCAGAACCAGAGTCCAAGAAGGCCACAGCTGAGAAGGAGGAGTTGGCAGAAGGAGCAATCCGCACGGGCACAGTGAGACGTGGAGAAGCAGAATTCACACCAAGGGACGCCACTCCCATTTGAACAGGGTGCGTGCGTTTCCCAGACGTGGAGTACAAATAGGGCAGTCCACTAGGAAATGTTCAGTACTAGCGCAGTACAGTCATAAGTTTTTATCTCTGCGACGAGACCGCTCTTCATGGGTCAGGCGAGGCCGATCCACTTGCATAGCCTCCTCGGCGGGAGGCACAGGGGTAGATTGCAAAGGATACTGGGAGAGAGGTGCCCAGAGATCAAGGTCCTTTTCCTGGCGGAGCTCCTGGTGTCTTTCAGAAAAATGCTTGTCGATGCGGGTGGCCAAAAGGACAAGTTCAGACAGGTTAGCTGGAATTTCTCGTGCGGCCAGTACATCTTTGATGTTGCTGGATAAGCCTTTCTTGAAGGTCGCGCAGAGGGCCTCGTTGTTCCAGGCTAGCTCTGAGGCAAGGGTGCGAAACTGGATGGCGTATTCGCCTACGGAAGAAGTTCCTTGCACCAGGTTCAGCAAAGCAGTCTCGGCAGAGGAGGCCCGGGCTGGTTCCTCGAAGACACTATGGACTTCAGCTAAGAAGGACTGTACTGTGGCTGTGGCAGGATCATTGCGGTCCCAGAGCGGTGTGGCCCAAGACAAGGCCTTTCCAGACAGAAGACTAACTACGAAAGCCACCTTAGACCGTTCTATAGGAAATTGGTCCGACAACATCTCCAAATGTAGGGAACATTGAGACAGGAAACCACGGCAGAGATTAGAGTCCCCATCAAATTTGTCCGGCAGAGACAAGCGGAGGCTAGGAGCGGCCACTCGCTGCAGGAGCTGGCGGAGGAGATGGTTGCTGCTGTAGCAGTGGCAGAAGTTGCTGTAGCATGGCGGTCAACTGCAACAGCTGCTGTCCTTGTTGGGCGATTTGTTGGGATTGCTGGGCGACCACCTCAGCGGGATCCATGGCCGTGTCTACTGTTGTGATTTGGCAGGCTGGAGGTGGATCTTCTGTGTCAGAGAGGGATTGGCGTGGACCATACCGGTGGACCGGTTCTAAGTTGCTACTGGTATTCACCAGAGCCCGCCACAAAGCGGGATGGTCTTGCTGCGGCGGTAGCAACCAGGTCGTATCCACCGGTAACGGCTTAACCTCTCTGACTGCTGAGACAGGCGTGGTACAAAAGGACAAGGCAAGAGCAAGGTCGGACGTAGCAGAAGGTCAGGGCAGGCAGCAAGGGTCGTAGTCAGGGGCAACAGCAGAAGGTCTTGGGACATACACAAAACGCTTTCTCTGGCACAAGGCAACAAGATCCGGCAATGCTGGGAAGGGGAAGTGAGGTATTATAGGCGTGGAGCAGGTGGAAGCTAATTAGACTAATTAGACAGCCGGGGATCGGGACAGGCAAGTAGCTTGGGATGCGATTCGCGAGCGGGCGCGTCCCGCTATGCGAATCGCATCCCCGTCGGCAGTGTCAGTGCAGCGCTCCCGGTCAGCGGGTCTGACCGGGGCGCTGCAGAGAGGAGAACGCCGCGAGCGCTCCGGGGAGGAGCAGGGACCCGGAGCGCTCGGCGTAACAATTTGCTATGTTCGTTCACATAAAATTTGCATGTGAAAAAAAAAAATAAAAAAATAGTCGTCCTTGCGAATATATGGTACTATATTGTAAATATTTGCAAAATTGTGAAGTGCCGATATTCTTGATAAAAATTTGCATTATGAATATTCGTGCTTAATACTAGTGTTGAGCACGAATATTAGTAATGTGAATTTTTATTGCAAATATTGGCGCTTCGCGATTTCGCGAATATTTAGAATATAGTTCTATATATTCGTAATGACGAATATTTTTTTTTCACATGCAAATTTTTATGCAAATTTTTCATGCAAATTTAGCGAACATAGCGAATATGCAAATTTAGCGAACATTGAACGAATAATCTTCAATATATTCGCGAAATATAACAAATTTGAATACGTCCCCTGCTGCTCATCACTCCTCAACACTAGTGGTACCTTACTTGTACATCAGAGTTTGTAGTTTATGTAGTTACCTGCCCTTGTCATCTAATGTACGTAGGTGAAACCACATTGGACTTTTGTAAAAGGTTTAGCCAACACCTGTACTCCATTGGCAAGAAGCGGATGGACTTACCAGTTGCTAAAAACTTCACAGAGGTGGGACGCAATTAAAATAATTTAAGCTTTACTCTCTTGGACCACTTTCCCCTGTCCAAAAGAGGAGGGGACAGGATTAGCAAACTCAAACGTTGCGAGTTAAGTTGAGTCCATGAATTGGGTTCACTACGCCCTCAGGGACTAAACGTAGATTTCACTGTTACACCAGGGATCTACGAATTATCCAGATAATGTTAACCTGTTGATCCCATCATTGTGTATATGTTAAAAGTGACAGGAAAATGTATTGAAACTGTTCTCTCTTTTTCATGCAGATTCGCAGAGGGATCCACGATCAAACTTCACCATTCACCATTATAATTTGCTTTATCCTGAATTTTTTTTGTGTTTAGCCGCTAAAGTGTAGACAACCAGAATAAATAAATGAGTTACATTTATCCTTTATATTTTGCATGTAGTGTGGCATATTTCTCCTATTTTATTTATTTATTGCAAGGTACTGTAGTCCCAGTCCCAGCTTTAATGGGGTACTCCGGAACAGTTTGTTCCAAACGCTGAGCAGCGAACACTGGAGCCAGCGCCGGGAGCTTGTGAGATCATGGCCCCGCCCCCTCATTACATCACGCCCCGCCTCATCAATGCAAGTCTATGGGAGGGGGCGTGACAGATGTCACGCCCCCTCCCATAGACTTGCATTGAGGGGGCGGGGCGTGACATCGTTAGCAGGTGTGGCTATGACGTGTCAAGCTCCCGGTGCCGGCTCCAGCGTTGGGAACAGTTTGTTCCAAACACTAAGGAGCGGAGTACCCCTTTAACCATCGTCACCTGACATAATGTATATTTTTCCATAGTGCCATATATTCCCTCGTTTTACACCACACACCGAGGACTGCTTTTTACTGAACTCACTGACATCTTTTTACAATTTTTTTACAAGTTCATCTGGTCACTTCTACACAGTCCACACCTTCACAATATTCTTGCAATTTGATATGGATATACTAATCTCTATTCCATCACGGGGTATGTATATACGCAAGATATTATTTGACAGTCACATTTTCACACTCTTTATTCCATGATGACACATTACTCATACACATACTATTACACCTTCACCCCATTTCACCTCTTTTCTCTACATTTCACTCACTCATACAATAATGGTCTTCTTTTATTTTCATCCTTTACATACAGTCCTGATCTCTCTCTCTCTCTCTCTCTCTCTCTCTCTCTCTCTCTCTCTCTCCATACATACAGTCCTGATCTCTCTCTCTCTCTCTCTCTCTCTCTCTCTCTCTCTCTCACTCACTCTCTCTCTCTCTCTCTCTCTCTCTCTCTCTCTCTCTCTCTCTCTCTCCACACATACAGTCCTGATCTCTCTCTCTCCATACATACAGGTTTGGACCATCCCACCGCGATAAGGTGACCTCATTGGGACAGACCCTACTCTGTGAATGTGTTATACACATGGTGGAGTGGCTACATCCATGTTGGTTCCTGCACCCCACCCATCTTTATAAGGTGCAGGATGGTACAGACTTTACAAGCATAGTAACTGATTGCACAGAGGCACATTCACATTGTAGGGTCCATCCCAATGAGGTCACCTTATCGCGGTGGAATGGTCCAAACTATTTGGTCACCAAATGGTGAGCAAAGCACCTAATTTGTTTTCATTTTTTGCATTGTAGCAATATAGCATTTCATGTTTCATCTGTATCTTTGTGCTAGCAGTGTGCTGCTGTATTCTCCTGTTAAGATAGATAGATAGATGATAGATTGATAGATAGATAGATATGAGATAGATAGATATGAATTTCAGTTTATTGCATGTTTCCCAATATTGAAACATGGAGAATAGATCAAGCCTGGGTTTATACCAGATGTAAGCTCAGAATCTTGCAGAATCACCTATAAACAGTAGATGTAAATTGGCAGAACACATAATAGTACATATTCCGGAGGCGACATTCTGGTATCACATGGCAGCTGTGTGTACAGATAAATCCTGATCTCACACAATTGCAGGAACATTACTCGCTGCTAATAACTCCCTTTTATTTATTGAATTGGCTCCAATCGTTCCTCTGTATATTCATGTATGTGCAGTAATAAGACGTCTCTCCCGATTAACATCAATTCCTGAAGACTCCATCTACAGCCGGAGAGAACTTACTCTACATTCTGTCACAAATGAGACCTATGGAAATGCATAAAATACTTACAAATGATATGAGGGGAATCTGATATGGTGGAAAAGAAATGTGCGTTCATCAATATCAATCCCAAGACCCCATATATTTCCATCCTGAGCGGCATTCCATCTATGAAGCTATCTCCGGAGCTGTGCTTGCTTCATAGAATGGGAGTGATAGCTGCTATTAGCAGCCGGGACTAACCGTTAATGACGCACTTCAGCGATCCCAACGGTATCCATCATCAACCCCTTAAAGATTACCTCTCATGATCTTGTTACATTTTCTAATCCTCCCAGTTCACTGCCCCATCATGATAAACCACTCCCTGCCCTTTAGTTTCCTACCTTGATATTGCTCTGTATTTTCTGCTCAGTCAGATTCACAGACTTGGAAGGGGCGTTCCCCAGCAGGCGTGATCATCTGCAGCCATACAGGGGAGAACTTCCTCCCTCTCTCTGCTACACACAGCCCAGAGCAGTTCAGTGTGAGATAGCTATTATTGGATAAGACTGCACACACCCCCTTCACCACTCCAGACTGAATTTCCTGATTTTGGACTTCTGCCAGGCCAGCAGGAGTCCAAAGTCTGTGCAAGAGATGGAGGGAAATGTGCTCTGGACAAGTAGGGAGACACCCAGTGGCAGCTTTTTCAACCCCTTAACTACCATGGAGGTAAATGTACGTCCTGGCTTGGCGGTACTTCCCGCACCAGGACGTACATTTACGTCCTGTGTATGACCGCGAGCATTGGAGCGGTGCCCGTGTCATACACGGCAGGTTCCGGCTGCTATCAGCAGCCGGGGACCCGGCGGTAATGGCCGACATCCGCGATCGTGCGGATGTCCGCCATTAACCCCTCAGATGCTGTGATCTTTACAGAAGACGGCATCTGCGGCAATGCGCATAATAAAATAGATGATCGGATCGCCCGGAGCGCTGGCGCGGCGATCCAATCATCTGTAATGGCGGCGGGAGGTCCCCTCACCTGCCTCCGGCCATCTCCCAACGTCTCCTGCTCTGGTCTGAGATCGAGCAGACCAGAGCAGGAGATAGCCGATAATACTGATCAGTGCCATGCCCTATACATAGCACTATCTAGCCATGGGTATCATTTTAATCATATTGACCCACAGAATAAAGAACACATGTCATTTTTACCGTAAATTGTACAGTGTGAAAACAAAACCCTCCAAAATGTGCAAAATTGTGGTTTTCATTTAAAACCACAAAACTTTCTGAGCCCAATTGGTGGTCAGACTACATCAACATTGTGAACATGTAAACAAAAACGCTAATTACTGTAACATTACCTCACCTTGTGAACACAGCCTTAATCAAAAATTCTACTTTAAAGGGGTACTCCGGTGGCAAACTTTTTTTTTTTTTTAAATCAACTGGTGCCAGAAAGTTATACAGATTTGTAAATTACTTCTATTAAAAAATCTTAATCCTTCCATTACTTATTAGCTGCTGAATACTACAGTGGAAATTATTTTCTTTTTGGAACACAGAGCTCTCTGCTGACATCATGACCACAGTGCTCTCTGCTGACATCTCTGTCCATTTTAGGAACTGTCCAGAACAGCATATGTTTGCTATGGGGATTTTGTCATACTCTGGACAGTTCTTAAAATGGACAGAGATGTCAGCAGAGAGCACTGTGATCGTGATGTCAGCAGAGAGCTCTGTGTTCCAAAATTAAAAGAATTTCCTCTGTAGTATTCAGCAGCAAATAAGTACTGGAAGGATTAAGATTTTTTGATAGAAATAATGTACAAATCTGTTTAACTTTCTGGCACCAGTTGATAAAAAAAAAAAAAAAACTTTTTCCACCGGAGTACCCCTTTAAATATATAGCAAAAGCCTTGTTGGAACATTTGCTTTCTTTAGCAATTTTACGTACTATGATATAGGGCAGTGTTCCCCAACCAGGTTACCTCCAGCTTTTGCAAAGCTACAACTCCCAGCATGCCCAGACAGCCTTTGGCTGTCCAGGCATGCTGGGAGTTGTAGTTTTGCTATAGGTGGAGGCACTCTGGTTGGGAAACACTGAAATAGAGGTTGGAGCTTCCGGGGTTTACAACGGCAAACTCCTTCTACAAATTAAGATAAAAGTCAGACTTATTATTTTAAAGGGCATCTGTCACCTAAACTGACCCAAACATACCTTTATTTTATATTGTGGTGGCCAAGAAAACGCCAGATTCCAGTGTCCTGGAGGCGGGGCCAGCGGGTGGAGCTGTGCCAATCTGACACGCCTCCCACTCAGACGTCACCCGCATCTGATTGACACACAGGGCTTCTCAGCTGGCAGAAGCCCTATTTGTGTAGTCTGCGCGTGCCCCAGTATTGTAGCTTCTGGCGCATGCGCAGTGAAGCTTTGGCCCCCGTCGGCTGGGTTTGGAGGCTGTTCCTGGTGCCCTGAGGTCAGTCACTAGAGCAAGTTCTCTACCATTAGTGACTGCAATAAGCAGGCTGGCGGCAGAGGGTCAAAGCTTCACTGCGCATGCGCCAGAAACAACCTCACTGGAGCATGTGCATTGAATGTTGACCCCTGTCGATTTTGGTTGGAAGCTGTTCTTGGAGCGCTGAAATCAGTCACTAGAGGGAGCTCTCAACCTAGTGGCTGTGATGGGTGGTCTGGCCAACAGCGGTCAAAGGTTGAGCGTACATGTGCCAGAAACTACTGTTGTGGCTCATTGTAGACTAGATACACAACACAGGGCGACTAACCTACAAAAGATTGGTCGCACCAATATCAAAAGAAACAATCTTTATTAATAATTCAAAAGGGCAATATAAAAAAGATAGCCCTCCCATTAAAATGACCCACACACCCTAAAAGCAACAGGAGGAGAGCCCCCAATGGATATTCCATCAATTCACCAATAAGCATGCATCAGGATCAGCAATTTACAATATCAGTAAAATACTCAAACAATATAACAACGAGCCAATAAATTACCCGATTGGGATATGCTGGTATCCGGGGAGCACCTCCGCCACCACCTTGACACGTGTTTCGGGTTATTCCCCTTCTCAAGAGGTCAATAAAAGGCCGGTAACATATGGGAGAGAGGTGCATGCGTTCCGCGCAAAAAATCTTAATCCTTTCAGTACTTATCAGCTACTAGTATACTATAGAGGAAGTTGTGTAGTTCTTTCCAGTCTGACCACAGTGCTCTCTGCTGACACCTCTGTCCATGTCATTAACTGTCCAGAGCAAAGTCCCATAGAAAACCTCTCCTGCTCTGGACAGTTCCTGACATGGACAGAGGTGTCAGCAGAGAGCACTGTGGTCAGACTGAAAAGAACTACACAACTTCCTTTGTAGTATACAGCAGCTGAAAAGGACTGAAAGGATTAAGATTTTTTTTAATAGAAGTGATTTATAAATCTGTTTAATTTTCTGGCACCAGTAGATTTAAGAATAAAATTGTTTTCCACCTTAGTACCCCTTTAAGAAAATACTGTTGATTTTCAATACATTTCACCTTTTCAATGCACAGGGTGAATTGAATTTACTTTTTGCAATGTTATTTATTTTTTTATTTTTTTTCTGGCTTTTACGCCATATGTGTCTATTCAGTCTCTTGTACGTTCTTGTTTTGCTCTTCTAAGTGAACAGCCTGAAAGATTCATGCCAATTTATCCCCTGCAGGGAACCATCTGTGGAATGTTCTACCTGTTTGCTGAGAGGTGAGCGCCAGTCTATACGGAACCATAAGGAAATAGAGAGAAGCTTTGACAAGGGTTAATTACCGCACTTAGGGGAAAAGAAACAACAAGTCTTAATTGAAATCAATGAATTGTTAGAGCGATTCGGGGAATTCATCTGAGAGAGGAGAGTAAGATCATGGACAGTGCAAGGAAATCTGTAGTAGGAAAGTGTATATACAGTGGTCCCTCAAGTTACAATATTAATTGGTTCCAGGACGACCATTGTATGTTGAAACCATTGTATGTTGAGTCCAGAACTCTATGGAAACCTGGTAATTGGTTCTGAAGCCACCAAAATGTCATCCAAAAATTGGAAAAAGTGAAAATTAAAGAAAAATAAGTAGAGAACTAATATAGATAAAGCAAATCCTTACATATAAAAGTAGGAAATATCTGCTGGGAGCTGTAATCATTGTCTATGTCCGTGTTTCCCAAGCAGGGAGCCTCCAGCTGTTGCAAAACTACAACTCCCAGCCTTTGGCTGTCCGGGCATGCTGGGAGTTGTAGTTTTGCAACAGCTGGGGGCAACCTGCTTGGGAAACACTGGTCTATGTAGAGGACAGGAGCTTCTTCTGGGGTCCTGTACAGTACACACAATGTCCTAAAAAAGTAATGGAGTCGCCCTCACCTGGTGTCCAAAGGAGCAGCTAACACTGGCACAGGTAAAGAGTACAGAACATGTAATACCTCCCTGTACTGTAGGGGGCGCTACCAGACACCAGTCAGTGCATACACTTCAGTAATACAGGTAAAGAGTAGTACAGAACATGTAATACCTCCCTGTACTGTAGGAGGCGCTACCAGACACCAGTCAGTGCATACACTTCAGTAATACAGGTAAAGAGTAGTACAGAACATGTAATACCTCCCTGTACTGTAGGGGGCGCTACCAGACACCAGTCAGTGCATACACTTCAGTAATACAGATAAAGAGTAGTACAGAACATGTAATATCTCCCTGTACTGTAGGGGACGCTACCAGACACCAGTCAGTGCATACACTTTAGTAATACAGGTAAAGAGTAGTACAGAACATGTAATACCTCCCTGTACTGTAGGGGGCGCTACCAGACACCAGTCAGTGCATACACTTCAGTAATTCAGGGGTTTTACCAGCGAATGCCCATTCTGATTGGTCGCTTCTTTCAGCCATTGACACGTTTCACAGATCTGGACCGTCTGTACATTGTATGTTGAGTCTGGTTTCAACTTACGATGGTCCAGAAAAGACCATTGTATGTTGAAACTATTGTATGTTGAGGCCATTGTAAGTTGAGGGATCACTGTATATATTTTTTAAGTTATACCTGTCTTGTTAACCCCTAGAGAACATATTTGCATTTATTTTTTTTGCTCTGTACATTTAAATAGATGTAAATATTTAAATTTTTCATCTAACAGACTGTATGTGGGCTTTTTCCATGTGGGCCAATTGTACTTTGTAATGACATCACTCAATTTACGACACAAAATCTATGGTGAAGCCAAAAAACAATAAATAAATAAATATTGTTGGGCAACATTTTATTTTTTTTTAGAAAATATGTATACAAAAAATTGTCCTTTTCTGATCCTATATTTAAAAAAAATAATAATTAATGTACAAGGCTGGGTGAGCGCCATGATCTGTAGTTTATATTGATTTATATTTTTGTTTCTATGGGACTTCTTGATTGCTTTTTTTTTTTTTTCTGGTATAGGAATCAGTGATTGTGTCATCTGGTAGGGACTCTCCGTCCATCATACTGACTGATCAGGACCCCGCAATCATGCTGTGGAGGTCACAATCACCCCCAGCGGCACATATCTAACTACTTGGGATACTGTGCTCATCTATGATTACAGTATCTGAAGGATTAATGCCAGAGAATGGCAAGGTCAGTAAGCGCACTTCATATCCCCATCTGTAACCAGGACATACTTGTATGTCCTGTGTCATCTAGAAGTTGATGCATCTTTACACATATTTTTTGTTTCACTTCCCATGTTTCCAAATGTGTTACACAAGTCTACAATGTTGTAGCTTTTTCTCTGGCCACTCAACCCCCCCACACCTTATGTCGCTTTTCAGCATATGCTGTAAACTCTGGGGTAGCAGTACCAGTCTGGTGTGGGATCACAATAAAAAGTAACCTCAGTTAGAGATGAGTGAACTTACCCATAGAACCCAGATGTGGCCAGAAATTTGTTAAAAGATTGTTTTGGCACAAACTCATACTCCAGACAGTTTGGTTCAGCCTCAATTAGCCATTTTACAGATACCAGGTATTAGGTGAAGATCTCTGTGAGGGACACTGAGTAGTCACCCACACAGATTAGGAGTAGGAGCCACATATATAATAATTGTAGAAAAGCAACACAGAGCATTCTGCATCTGTTCTGTCTGTGCAAAATCTGTGCAATTTGTTATGTTTGTGGTATTCTAATTGTTGTGAGAAAATGTGCATATAGGGTTTTGTGTCACTTCTGTGCCCTTTCTAGAGTGCCAATCCTGTTGCCACTCCCAACATTGAATAACTTTTTACAGCTCGTAAAAAGCCATTGTTTTCACTTTCCAGATACGAAACCAATTCCTACTCCCAAAAAGGGATAATTTTTGGACCTTTTTCTTAATTTAAAAAAGCATAAAAATCAGCCAATGCAGGGTGTTTACAAACTAATAGTTAGGTACCAACAGGCAACAGTTGTTAACCAATAGCCATACAGGTTGCTGTAATTTAACGTTGCTTTAAAAAAACAGCATAAGGGTAGGGTTACATGCAGCGCATCCGCTGCGAATTGCAAGCGCATGCACAGTGGGCACCAGACATTGCGGCTGCTCTCAGGGAACCAAGGGAGCGGCCCCGATGTCTGGAGAGCAGCGGCGGAGGCACACTTTAGGTACAGGCAGTAGTGCATCTGCAGCGTCAAATATGCAGCAGATAAACTATGTGTGGCCCTACCCTAAATGTCCATAGATACACTCTTAGAAGTTCTGTTTTTTTAAATACAGAGTCAGAATCCTCTCCTTCTGGTCACTAAAAATGTTGCCTACCTACAAGCACCACCACGTACAGATTGATTCTCTTTGAAGTTAGTGACAACTGTAGCAATCCTAGGAATAACTCTAACACACTGAACCATTGACATGTCTCCTCCCTCCCTCTCATGCAGTTTGAAATTCAAAGAGAATAAGAAGCTGCAGATGCATCCCCCTCCTCTCCCCTCCTACCTGTCTACTATTAATTATATTACTATAGAGGGCATGATGACTAAAGCAGGTTATAAACATTTACAGAACACTAGGAGACAGGGCAATGGGAACTAGAAGGGTCTGGCTATCATACATGGTTTCAGCCAACACCATAAGGCCTGTCCTTCTTAGTGTTTGGCATATTGAGCGGTAGCTGGACCTCTCTACACCTCATTCTAGGTACACGTACAATTTGGTGTTACATTAATTTGGCTATGGAACCAGTTGTACTGCCAATTTTTACAAAGCGTCCCAGGAGCTAATTGTCAACATGACAATGCCAGGCCCAGTGCTTCATGGCCAAGACGTGCTACCATGGCCTGCAGTGTCTCAAGACTAGTCTCCCATGAAGCACATCTGGGACATCACTGGCTGATAATTGCACAGGGATAAATAGGAATACTAGGACATTGGCAAGAGGTCCTATGGTCCCGAAGGTATATGTAACCTTTGCACTGCCTCTACTTTGCTGTGTCATGGGGGATTAAGTGAGATTTGTGCCCCCCTGTGTAATTTTTATTTTTACTCTTCATTTCTAATTCCGTCTTATTATTTGTTGAAACAGCATTACTAATGTTTATAGCACCATGAAAGTGGAACTCAGTGGTGGGTAATTATAGAGATCCCTCCAGCAATAAATATTAATCCTTAATGTGTATCCCGGGCTGCATAGTCTGCACGGCGAGAACATGAGGGGCCCGTAATGAGGCTGAAATCTTTGCTGGTGTGATGGGACGGCGGGAGGTGCAGATCAAAGCTCAAGGGAATCGTCTGTAATTAATAGATCATTAGGTTCTTCAGAGCCCAGTTACTGGAGCTCAGTGAACATTTACATTGGACTTCAGACATTATTATGGTAAGATGCCTACTGACCGCCATCCTGTCAATTTTACCACTTAAAATATTTTTCTAATGTATAGATTGACTGCAGTGGAAAATAAACTATCCAAACTTTATTAGCTTATTGCAGGTCCATTTTACAAGAGCTGGGTATTAAGTGATCATAGGAATGATCATTCCTGACTGTCCCCCTGTGTAAAATGTCCTGGGATCAGCCAATGAAAAAGAAAATGTTCGTCTGCTTGCTTATTGCACGTGACAGTAAAAATGATCACTTCTCCGTATTGCATCTCCTTGTATAAATGTCATGCCCGGGGTAGGGATCAGTGCAGACTAGAGCCTGCCTGGATCACTGTCCCTACCAACTTGAATGATACTCCAAAAGTGGTGGCCCCAATGGTCACTGGGCAATGGTCCCTGTCAGGAAGATCAGACAGGTCAGCAGCACAGTACACAATCAGAAGACAAGGTGTTAACCATGCACAAGACAGAAGTCAGAAACTAAGAAGGCAGCATAGTAAAAAATCACAAACTAGAGACAGAGTCAGAACAAGCAAGGGTCAAACCTAAAGGGCAATGAAGTACAAAGTCAACAGGTCAACTTATTTTTTTATTTTTTTGCCTATCCAGCATTGTCTTTCCTACAGCCGTACCTTCCACTTACGGTTATGTTATTTTTGTCACGATGCCGGCTGGCAGGTAGTGGATCCTCTGTGCCAGAGAGGGATGGCGAGGACCGCGCTAGTGGACCGGTTCTAAGCCACTACAGGTTTTCACCAGAGCCCGCCGCAAAGCGGGATGGTCTTGCTGCGGCGCTAGTGACCAGGTCGTATCCACTAGCAACGGCTCACCTCTCTGACTGCTGAAGATAGGCGAGGTACAAGGGAGTAGGCAGAAGCAAGGTCGGACGTAGCAGAAGGTCGGGGGCAGGCGGCAAGGATCGTAGTCAGGGGCAACGGCAGGAGGTCAGGAACACGGGCTAGGAACAAACAAGGGAACGCTTTCACTAGGCACAAGTGCAACAAGATCCGGCAAGGGAGTGCAGGGGAAGTGAGGTGATATAGGGAAGTGCACAGGTGGAAACTAATTAAGCTAATTGGAAGATTGGGCCAGGCACCATCATAGGTGCACTGGCCCTTTAAATCGCAGAGACCCGGCGCGCGCGCGCCCTAGGGAGCGGGGCCGCGCGCGCCGGGACAGGACCGACGGAGAGCGAGTCAGGTACGGGGACCGGGGTGCGCATCGCGAGCGGGCGCCACCCGCATCGCGAATCGCATCCCGGCTGGAGGCGGGACCGCAGCGCACCCGGTCAGTGGATCTGACCGGGGCGCTGCAGCAACGAGGATGAGGCGAGCGCTCCGGGGAGGAACGGGGACCCGGAGCGCTCGGCGTAACAGTACCCCCCCCCTTGGGTCTCCCCCTCTTCTTGGGGCCAAAGAACCTGAGGAAAAAAAAGTCAATTTTTCCGTGATGAGGTCCGATGCACATTAGGAGGGGTTCTGTGCGGAAACGCATGAGACAGTCCAATCTTTCATTGTTAATACAATAGATGTAGAGGGGTCTGGCGAGACTGGTCACAGGGACGTAGAACCTGTTGAAAAGAGAGGCCAAAAAAAATGTTCCTGCAGATCCGGAATCCAAGAAGACCATAGTAGAGAAGGAGAAGGTAGAGGCAGATATCCGCACAGGCACAGTAAGGCGTGGAGAAGCAGAGTTGACATCAAGAACTGTGTCACCCTTGTGCGGAGTCAGCGTACGTCTTTCCAGGTGGGGAGGACGGATAGGACAATCCTTCAGGAAGTGTTCGGTACCGGCATAGTACAGGCAAAGATTCTCCATGCGGCGTCGTGTCCTCTCTTGAGGTGTCAAGCGAGACCGGTCAACTTGCATAGCCTCCGCGGCGGGAAGCACAGGAACGGATTGCAGAGGACCAGAGGAGAGAGGAGCCGGGGAGAAAAAACGCCTCGTGCGAACAAAGTCCATATCCAGGCGGAGCTCCAGACGCCATCCGGAAGAACGCATGTCAATGCGAGTGGCAAGATGAATGAGTTCATGCAGGTTAGCAGGAGTTTCTCGTGCGGCCAGAACATCTTTAATGTTGCTGGATAGGCCTTTTTTAAAGGTCGCGCAGAGAATCTCACTATTCCAGGACAACTCGGAAGCAAGAGCACGGAACTGAATGGCGTACTCGCCAACGGAAGAAACACCCTGGACCAGGTTCAGCAGGGCAGTCTTGGCAGAAGAGGCTCGGGCAGGCTCCTCGAAGACACCACGGACCTCAGCGAAGTAGGACTGGACTGTGGCTGTGGCAGGATCATTGCGGACCCCATCAAATTTGTCCGGCAGGGACAAGCAGGGGTTAGGAGCGGCCGGTTGCTGCGGAGGAGTTGCAGGAGCCGGCGGAGGAGATGGTTGTTGCAGCTGTAGCTGTGACTGAATTTGCTGTATCTGTGACTGAAGATGCAGTGTCACGGAGGTCAAGTATGCCAGCTGTTGATTTCGTTGGGCGATCTTTAGGGCTTGCTGGGCGACCAGTGTAGGGAGGTCGGTGACAACTGGCAGAGGAACTTCAGCGGGATCCATGGCCGGATCTACTGTCACGATGCCGGCTGGCAGGTAGTGGATCCTCTGTGCCAGAGAGGGATGGCGAGGACCGCGCTAGTGGACCGGTTCTAAGCCACTACAGGTTTTCACCAGAGCCCGCCGCAAAGCGGGATGGTCTTGCTGCGGCGGTAGTGACCAGGTCGTATCCACTAGCAACGGCTCACCTCTCTGACTGCTGAAGATAGGCGAGGTACAAGGGAGTAGGCAGAAGCAAGGTCGGACGTAGCAGAAGGTCGGGGGCAGGCGGCAAGGATCGTAGTCAGGGGCAACGGCAGGAGGTCAGGAACACGGGCTAGGAACAAACAAGGGAACGCTTTCACTAGGCACAAGTGCAACAAGATCCGGCAAGGGAGTGCAGGGGAAGTGAGGTGATATAGGGAAGTGCACAGGTGGAAACTAATTAAGCTAATTGGAAGATTGGGCCAGGCACCATCATAGGTGCACTGGCCCTTTAAATCGCAGAGACCCGGCGCGCGCGCGCCCTAGGGAGCGGGGCCGCGCGCGCCGGGACAGGACCGACGGAGAGCGAGTCAGGTACGGGGACCGGGGTGCGCATCGCGAGCGGGCGCCACCCGCATCGCGAATCGCATCCCGGCTGGAGGCGGGACCGCAGCGCACCCGGTCAATTTTGTTTGGAGAGGGGGGGTCTATATTATTTTATTTGAAAAATATTAAGGGGGTTGGGTGTAAATTATAAATTGAAGATTTTAGTATATTTTCCTTTTTGACTGGTACGAGCAAATTTTTTAATTACTTATACAGTAAACTGCAACATATTATATTGAAGTATACTATCAGATCAGTGGTCTACTAGTATAGTCTGCCTTTGACACACTGTAGTAGTAGATTTTACATGGCTGCCATTAGGATGTGGAGTCACAGACAGATAATATGTAAATTGAGCTCACAAAGCCCTGTGAACAATTCACTGAATTAAGCTTTGGTGGGACGTATCTTAGGACCTACTGAACATATTTAAGTAAGTGAACCCTCCTTGGACTCATGATCACCCTCACTATAACCCAGTATATTGGATTTAGTGTTGGTGAACAGGCTGACAGTTTTCCTTTAATGTCTTCATTGTTGCACACAGAGGTATCAAAAGAAGCTAGGGCTTTTTCCATGAGGTGCAAAAATTCTCCCTTTTGGAGGTAATTACAGGTTTTGTGCCTGGGAAGTGAGGAAGCTCTGGCTTTTTACAAGCAATGAAAGATTATTTCCATATAAGGCTGAAGTAACAGATTTGGTGTCCTAGAAAATGTACAAAAGTGTACAACAACAACAATAATAAAAAGTATGTCACACTTAACCCCTTAAGGACAAAGCCCATTGTGACCTTAAGGACCAGAGCATTTTTTGCTAATCTGACAACTGTCACTTTAAGCATTAATAACTCTGGGATGCCTTTACTTATGAATTTGAATCCAGATATGACCTTTAATTCTTGCAACTAGTACATTAGATGTGCAAGGAGATGGTGGGGCGGGCAGGCACTGCGCGACAGACTGTTTCGTGAGATGACGCACTTCCTCTAGCCGGTGTGTGGCTTCCGCTGATGTCTGTGCTTGTGATATGGGGAAGGCGTGCAACGGTTGCCATGGACACTCTGGATGCTTGTGGGGTCATGTGATCAGTGAGGGGAGGAACAAACGTGTAAACAATAATACATACAGCAAAGAGTAACTAACCAATATTTACAAAAAGGAATTGAACTCATTGTGGTCGTTGAGCCCTAGGAGTCCAACGGCTTCTAACTTTGCAATCCAAAGAGCTTCCTTTTGCATCAGCAAGGTATGGTGATCCCCTCTGTGTGGGGGGAGTCGGGATTCTCTCCAGACCAGCAAACTTGAGTTCAGTGCAGTTACCTCCGTGTGTCTCTCTCACGTGAGTAATAAATCTAGGCACCCCGGATCCAGTGACCATGGTAAGGGACATTTTTTTAACATGTAGGGGGTGGGAACTGTGCAAATGGAGCAAGGTATTGTGAGCTATGGGTTTGCGATAACTCATGGTAACGAGCTCATGTTCGACCACCCTAAGTTTAACGTCAAGAAAGTCGTGTTCCAGTCCAAAAAACACTGCATATACTGCATATTCTGTCTATATAGACTGAGCACCACCGCTATCCAGTACATATACCCTGCATGTGCACCACCGCATGACCACCGTTACACCCGCCCTAGTGGCGTAGCTGGTGACTCCCATTGTTTCTTTGTTATATATTGATACTTCTCTGTTCCGAGGACCCTGAGCACACACCAGAGGAGCTGTTTCACACTGGAGGTCAAAATGGACATCGAGGTCCGCCATGCTGCAGGTGATTCTAAAAGCAGTGTACAAGCAGGAAGGGCAGAGGCAGGGGCATTTTTCATTTCATGCAATACCAAAAATCTGCTGAAAGTGATGGGAGCCAAGTCACTAGAATGGCGCATTATATCCCTTGCAGATAAAGAATGTCGTCTATTCTGGACCATCAATTCTCTGCAATCTTATGAGGCCAGTGCACGTTTTCCTAGGTTTACGCATCTATAAGTCCCCATCTCAGTATCAGGAGGATCCTGACTTCATGCACGAATGGGAGCCGGTTCATTTAGATCACGCTGCAAGGCTTACTCAAATCATTCTCAAGAAGAGCCAATCTGAATACAACATCATCACTACAGAACTTTGTAAAACTAAGACTGAATACAGCACTCGAGTGAGTACTTTCTTCAAGAAACTGGAAAAAAAGCTAGCAATTACACAAGCTGAAATCAAGGAGCGAAAGAGAGAAAAATGTATGTCCCAAATTTTTACATGGAATGTCAAGAAATCCACCAAACGATACAAACCTCCACAAAACAGAAGAGGAGACTATCAACGTAAATTTCCCTCAGACTTTTGGACGTCTGACTCTGACGCAAGTCTGTCTGATGAACAGACAGGTTCTTGTGCAGCTAATCCTCCAACAACTGCCCCAGGTCCGTTCCCTTTAGAAGGAGAGTCCGGAGGGGCAGAGGGAAGAAAGGAAAGCAACACAGCGACAAAGAGAAAGGGAGTCTCTTGGAGGGACTAGAATCCATCACAGAACCTGACAATGTCCTCATACTGTCAGATATCTCACTTTCAGGAGACTGTGTTTCCTTACTCTCCAAAGGCCTTGATTTCGGACTGGGTGAATCGTTTGACTTTGCCCAGTTTGAGGTTGATATGTACAAAGCCACCTGAAAAATAAAAATTGCACAAAATGTTTAATAAAAATGAGCATTTTCACCAGCAAAAAGAATGCAGAGAGGGTGAAATCCCTGCCACTATAGGCCCCATAGGGTTTTCCCCCTATTCTCGGTGCTGCGGAAGAAGATTCTACAGTTTTAGACACTTTGTGTAACTTGGCAGATGACGAGGATCATGATCCTGTTAATCTCATGGTGGCTATGTTGCTCTTTAAAGGAGGCAATCCCTCTAGATTCTCTCCCCCTATCCCCGTGGACAGCCCTATTGATTTGTTCACCTGTGCTGTGGCGAGAGAAGTCAAATCCTTGGTGTACCCCAGGGCTAAGAGCAAGCTATTCCACTAGTGAGGAACATGCCTTGAAGTGGTTAACCACCAGACCAGATCTTAAAATGCAGATGAAGGAGGTAGCGTAGTAGTGCTGACCACTGCAGCCCATGAGCAAGAAAGACAATGTCTTTTAGGTGTTGCTACCACTCTTCCTGCCAACCCTACATCCAAAACCATAAACCGACATAGATCATTCCTAAGAACAAAAAGTGTGTCAGGTGTCATTGTTCAAAAAACAACTGAAAAACTCCTCCCTACTCACCCCCCGACATGCTAGGTGGTGCTATCTCCCTAAGGTGCATAAGTCGCAGAGCCAACCCCCTGGTCGCACCATTGTGGTGGGGATGGGCTCTGCAGCCAAATATTTATCTCAGTATATCAAATGGCTCCTTAAACCTCTTTTGCCCTCTAATCCTGCATACATAAAATACACAGGTGCCTTACTTACCTTTCTTGATGACTTCCCCTGGCAGGCTACTTGCAGGTTGGCATCTATAGACCTTGAGAACCTGTACACCCACATCCCCCACTGATTACCTGACTACCTATCTAGTGTACGCTTTGATCTGTCCTTGTGGTTTCTTTTATGTGGGCAAGACCATCAGGCAGCTCTGGGTCCGTTTCCGTGAACATTTTAGGTCCGTAGTCACTGGATCCAGGGCGCCTAGGTTTATTGCTCACGTGAGAGAGATACATGGAGGGAACTGCACTGAACTCAAGTTTGCTGGTCTGGAGAGAATCCCGACTCCCCCCACACAGAGGGGATCACCATACCTTGCTGATGCAAAAGGAAGCTCGTTGGATTGCAAAGTTAGAAGCCGTTGGACCCCTAGGGCTCAACGACCGCAAAGAGTTCAATTCCTTTCAGTAAATATTGGCTAGTTACTCTTTGTTGTATGTATTATTGTTTACACGTTTGTTCCCCCTCATGGCAACCTCTGCACACCTTCCCTATATCACACGCACAGACATCAGCAGAAGCCACACACCGGCTAGTGGTAGTGTGTCATCGCATGAAACAGTCTGTCCCGGAGTGCCATTGCCACCCCACCATCTCTCTGCACGCCTGAGATGTACTACTAGCAAGCATTAAAGGTCATATCTGGATGGTGAGGGCCGACTCCTGTCTTTCTTTGTGCATATACTGCATATTCTATCTATATAGACTGAACCCCACCGCTATCCAGTACATATACCCTGCATGTGCACCACTGCCTGACCACCGGTACACCCGCCCTAGAGATGTAGCTGCTGGCTCCCATTGTTTCTTTGTTATATATTTTACTTTATGTTAGTGGTTAATTTTCGTCGATACTTGCATCATTTCTTGAAATTTTCAAAACTGTCAAAATTTTGCACTTTTCGAACTTTGAAGCTCTCTGCTTTTTGAGGAAAATAGACATGCTAAATAAATTATAAATGTATTCACATATACATATGTCTACTTTATGTTTGCATCATAAAGTTGACATGTTATACATTTTTGGAGACATTAGAGGGCTTCAAAGTTTAGCAGCAATTTTCAATTTTTTCAAGAAAATTTCCAAAGATTTTAAGTGAATTTGATGGTCTTTATTAGAGATGAGCGAATCAAAGTTGACGAACCCGAATTCGTTACGAATTTCATGAAAAATTTGATTGCGCAAATCGCTTCATTAAACTCCATTTTACAGCGTTCCAGACTATTGGAGACCTAAGATGGCGGATCCACATGTGAGTACATGGGGCAGGGGATTATGGGAGGGCGGGAAACAGCGGCGGGAATGAAGGTAGGCGGGCTGACCCTGAATCACATGTGAGATGCAGCCTATCAGTGTTCACTGACCCCTGTGATGTCACAGCCCCTATAGAATTGGCGGCCATCTTGCCTCTCTTCATTTCGTCTATGCACTCAGATGGAGAGGACGGGACTGTGTGTGTGTGAATAGGTCATACCACAGCGTTACACTGCAACTGCTAGTCACATCAGCATTAGGGAAAGGCAGGAGTGCAGAGTGCTGTGCTGTTACACTGAGAAGGATCATTGATTGCTAAACCTCCTATTCACGTTATTGAGCATTGCAGCAGAGAGGGGCAGATAGCTGTCAGCTGCCTCATACAGATCTCCAAGCTGCCTGAACTTTCTGAAGCATCTTATAATGTCCTCATTTTTCAGCCCAAAGGAGTTTATTTTTTTTTTGCCCCACAAATCTTCTGCTGCTCAGAATTGTGTGACAGAGTGCAATTTAGGGTTTAATCCCTGGATTTTTTTTTTGTGGTGCTGCACTGTTGGGTCCTGCTGCTGTTCAGAAATACGTGTTTGTTCAGTGGACTGTAGTGCATTTGTACCATTTTGTACCTGTTAATCTGTCAAGGGGCTGGCTACATACTGTGCAAGTCCACACAATAGTATTCAGCGGCTGTTTTTTTTTTTTTTATAGTTTTTTCTGCGTATAGTTACGCATATATAACTGCCCTCATCAGTGCATACCGCATAGGTACATCCAAGTCTTGTACCATTTTGTACCTGTTAAGCTGTCAAGGTGCTCCATACCGTCAAAGTCCAAACAATAGTATCCACCGGCTGGTGTTTTACAAAAATACAGATTTTATTCTGCTTATAGTTAGGCATATTACTGCCCTCATCAGTGCATACCGCATAGGTAAATCCAAGTATTGTACCATTTAGTACCTGTTAAGCTGTCAAGGTGCTCCATACTGTCAAAGTTGTCAGGGTCCGGACTAGCAGCTGGTGAAGACACTGGAGGTGGATCCCCTGTACCAGAGAGGCGATGACGCGGGCCGTACTGGGGAATCGGTTCTAAGCAGTTACTGGTGTTCACCAGAGCCTGCCGCAAAGCAGGATGGACTTGCTGCGGCAGTAACTACCAGGTCGTGTTCCCCAGTAGCGACTCGACCTCTCTGGCAGCTGAGACTGGCGCGATACACAAGGACTAGACAGAGGCGAGGTCAGACGTAGCAGAAGGTCAGGGCAGGCAGCGAGGTTCGTAGTCAGGGGCAACAGCAGAAGGTCAAGGTACACAGGCTTGGGACACACTAAACGCTTTCTCAGGGCACAAGGCAACAAGATCCGGCAAGGACAGGTAGGGGAAGTGGGTTTTTATATGTTTTGAACTGATTGGGCCAGGCACCAATTAGTGGTGCACTGGCCCTTTAAATTTCATAGAGCCGGCGTGCGCGCACCCTAGAGAGCGGGGCCGCGCGAACCGGAAGGGCAGTGAAGGAGGACGTGGTGGGTGAGAGACACGGGACGCGATCCAAGAGTGGGCACGTCCCGCACCTCGGATCGTGTCCCCTCCGAGAACATGGAAGCAGCGCTCGCGGTCAGCGGTGCTGACCGGAGCGCTGCATACAGAAGCACGCCGCGAGCGCTCCGGGGAAGCAGCGGGACCCGGAGCGCTCGGCGTGACAAAAGTCCAAAGAATAATATCCACCGGCTGGTGTTTTACAAAAATACAGATTTTTTTCTGCTAATAGTTAGGCATATTATTGCCCTCATCAGTGCATACCGCATAGGTACATCCAAGTATTGTACCATTTAGTACCTGTTAAGCTGTCAAGGTGCTCCATACCGTCAAAGTCCAAACAATAATATCCACCGGCTGGTGTTTTACAAAAATACAGAGTTTTTTCTGTGTACAGTTACGCATATTACTGCCCTCATCAGTGCATACTGCATAGGTACATCCAAGTATTATACCATTTAGTACCTGTTAAGCTGTCAAGGTGCTCCATACAGTCAAAGTCCAAACAATAGCATTCACCGGCTGGTGTTTTACAAAAATACAGATTTTTTTCTGCATATAGTTAGGCATATTACTGCCCTCATCAGTGCATACTGCATAGGTACATCCAAGTATTGTACCATTTAGTACCTGTTAAGCTATCAAGGTGCTCCATACCGTCAAAGTCCAAACAATAGTATCCACTGGCTGGTGTTTTACAAAAATACAGAGTTTTTCTGCGTATAGTTATGCATATTACTGCCCTCATCAGTGCAGACCGCATAGGTACATCCAAGTATTGTACCATCTAGTACCTGTTAATCTGTCAAGGGCCTAGATACTGTTAAAGAACAGCCGTAAGTAATCACCTGCTGCTGTTCTAGACAAATACTGTTTAAAGAGTAGTTTAGTGTATTGTAATACCCTCATAAACACACTAAGTATGTCAGGCAGAGAAGTGCCAGGACATGCACGCTCATCCACATCATCACAAGTGACATCTGACATCCCCCAGTCAACAGTTGGTGGGTTCCTCAGACACAACCCTCAGTTGGCATGGCCCTGGAGCAGTCCCTGTCCTCCCATTGCCTTTATTCTATGCTGTTCCCTCTCCTAGAGAAGTATCTTATGCTGTTGGTTCAGCTCCACTATTTACTGAGGACGATCTAATAGAGGACAGTCAGCAGCTACTGGACAGCCAAGAAGGGGAGGAGACAGGGGAGGCAGCCAAGTAGTGATGCGGAGAGTGACGTGGGAGGCGGTGTTGCAAGTGTTCAGGGTCCTGAAGCAGACACTGTTGGGGAACCTGAGGAGGACATCAGTGACGTGCACACAACTGTTGATGATGATGAAGCCGATCGCAATTGGGAGCCAGGTGCAGAAGGGGCTTCATCATCATCAGGAGAAGAGAGTAGCAGGTTGCCCTTGAGGCAGCAAGGCGGTAGCACGGTTGGCAGTCAGCGTGGTGGCAATGGTGGAAATTCAGGAGCCAAAAGTGCCCGGGGGAGACCACCTGCTTCGCGGCAGCATACCTTTCCGGGAGGTAGCGGAACAGGGGTTCCTGGAGACGGCGCCATTAGCAGTCAATTAGTGCGGACTGCGGGTGGGGAAATCAGCTACTCGGCGGTGTGGAAGTTTTTCATAAGGCATCCGGAGGAGGTTCACGTAGCCACATGCAAGATCTGTCGGCAGAAGGTGAAGCATGGCCAGGGTCCCAATGTCGGCACCACGGCCCTGCGTCAACACATGCTTCGCCACCATAAAGTGGCCTGAGAGAACCGTGGCTCCGATGTAGTGGTCCAGCCTGCTGCATCACCCAGTGGCCATCCGCTCCCTCCTTCATCCAGCCAAGGCTCCACCACCTCAGCCGAAGGGAGCTGTGTGTCAAACCCTCCTTCTGTCGCTCCTGCTTCTCCCGCTTTTAGTCAGCCATTCCGCCAACAATCCATCGGCGAAGCCATGTCCAAGAGACAATAGTATGCGCCCACTCATCCAACGGTGCAGAAGTTGAATGTGCTCCTGTCCAAGTTGCTGGTGTTGCAGTCCCTCCTTTTTCAAGTGGTGGACTCTGCACCTTTCAGAGAATTGATGGCTTGTGCCGAGCCGAGGTGGAGAGTCCCAAGCCGTCATTTCGTTGCGAAGAAGGCAGTACCAGCCCTGCATAAGTTTGTACAAGAGAAGGTGGGCCAGTCCTTGAGCCTGTCGGTGTGTTCAAAAGTGCACAGCAGCGCCGACGTGTGGAGCTGTAACTACGGGCAGGGACAATACTTGTCTTTTACGGCTCACTGGGTAAATGTGGTTCCTGCACAGCCACAACAGCAACTTGGACAGGTCACACCGCTTCCTCCTCCACGCTCTCGCTCCCAGGCAGTTGGTCCTGTTACAGTGTGCGACACCGCCTCCTCATCCTCCACCGTGTCCTGGGCCTCCACTGCACGTCCAAATCTCGGTGGCCCTTCATCGTACCATGTGTGTAGGGCACGGTGGTGTCAAGCTGTTCTTCACATGGTTTGCCTTGGCAAATGGAGTCACACAGGGGAGGAACTGCTAAAGTTCATTCGTAAAGAAATCCGAGTATGGCTTACTCCACGAAATCCGGAAATGGGAACCATGGTGACCGACAACGGGAAGAATATCGTGTCCGCGCTGCGACAAGGATATGTGAAACATGCGTCCTGCATGGCACACGTGTTGAATCTGGTTGTCAAGCACTTCCTCAAGTCTTCACCCCATTTGCAAAACATCTTGAAAATGGCAAGGAAACTGTGCATGCACTTCAGCCACTCGTACACCGCCAAGCACACCTTCCTTGAGCTGCAGCGTCAGAACGGTATCCCACAACAAAGTCTTATTTGTGACATTGCCACACGTTGGAATTCCGCCCTCCATATGTTGGACAGACTATACGAACAAAGAAAAGCTATCACTGATTTCTTGATGATCCAAGCAGATAGGAGTACTCCCCTGTGCAACTTCAATGTGAACCAGTGGCAGCTCATACGTGACACCTGCCGTTTGCTGAGGCCCTTTGAGGAAGCCACATTATTTGTGAGTCGCCTGGATTACGCCATGAACGACGTAATTCCACTCCTACATTTCCTACAAGAAATGATTGAAACCATGGCTGGTCACGGCAATGGAGACATTGTGCCTACATCTCAAGGCTACATGAGCCCTGTGGGGGCTGAACTGGAGGAGGAGGAGGATGAGGGGCAGAGCGGAGCACAGTTTAGGTTGGATGAGATGGTCGGTGTTTCTAGTCTTCGGACAGGAGAGGAGGAGCAGGAGCAGCCAGAGGAGCTGGAGGGTTATGAGGAAGTTGAGACAGAGGACCCAGACACACCGTGGCAGCATGCAGTGGAGATGGAGGCAGGTAGTCCCTCCGAGTCACTGACGCAAATGGCACGATGCATGCTCAGTTGCTTGCGTAGTGACCCCCAAATTGTCAAAATTTGTCAGCGGGATGACTTCTGGATCTCCACCTTATTAGACCCTCGCTACCATCCCAAAATGGGGGCCTTTTTTACACCCACTGAGAGGGAGGACAAACTGACCTACTACAGAGAGATTCTACGTAGTCAGTTGGCTGATGACTATCGGCCACATGGTCCATCCACTCGCAGGTTTGACTCGGGGGGCCCTCTGCGCTCACCTTCCACTGCCATGGCTGCTGGGGAGGGGAGGGGTGGCAGGAGCAGTACCAGCTCAATCAGCAGCAGCCTGAGTCTGCCGTCGCTGATGAGTAGCTTTCTTCACCCGCATAGTGAAGCAACTCATCAGCAGCAGGTAGACATGGAGCAGGACCTGAACCAGCAGGTGGTGGCATACCTTGACATGCCCATGCCAACAACCATTGAAGATCCGCTGGACTTCTGGGCAGCCAAACTTGATTTATGGCCACAACTAGCAGAGTTTGCCCTGGAAAAGCTGTCCTGCCCGGCCAGTAGTGTGCCATCAGAGCGGGTGTTTAGTGCGGCCGGGGCCAAAGTCACCCCAAGGCGAACTCGTCTGTCCACTAAAAATGTGGAGAGACTGACGTTTGTCAAGATGAATCAGGGATGGGTCAACAAGGATTTCCAGCCACCAATGCCAGATGCCTCAGAGTAGATTGACCATGCTGCTACACCAACATTTCCCAATTATGGTTGGTTATGAAACTCTCTTGGGTTATCAATTAGGGTTATGAAACCCTCTTTGGTACTGCGATGCCTGCTCCTGGCTCATCCTGTGTCTTTCAAGAACTACTTGCCTCACTGATGCTTCTGGCCTTGGGCCTTTAATTTTTGGATGTTTAGCAGTAGCTAAATATATGCTTAATGCAAATGTCAACATTGATCTTTAAATGTAAGTGGTTATGAAACCCTCTTGGGTACTGCAAATGCCTGCTCCATGCTCATTCTGTGTCTTTCAGGAACTACTTGCCTCCCTGCCTTCAGGCCTTGGGCTTTCAATTTTTGGATGTTTAGCAGTAGCTAAATACATGCTTAATGCAAATTTCAACATTCATCTTTAAATGTAAGGGGTTGGTTATGAAACCCTCTTGGGTACTGCTCCTGACTGCTCCTGACTCATTCTGTGTCTTTCAGGAACTACTTGCCTCACTGATACCTCAGGCCTTGGGCCTTCAATTTTTGGATGTTTTGCAGTAGCTAAATACATGCTTAATGCAAATTTCAACATTGATCTTTAAATGTAAGGGGTTGGTTATGAAACCCTCTTGGGTACTGCGAATGACTGCTCCTGACTCATTCTGAGTCTTTCAGGAAATAATTGCCTCCCTGATGCCTCAGGCCTTGGGCCTTAAATTTTTGGAAGTTTAGCAGTAGCTGATACATGCTTAATGCAAATTTCAACTATGATCTTTAAATTCTCGACGCTCTGCTAGGGCCTTCTCCTACCTCGCTGGGGACGATTCGAGGACCTCACTAAACCATCCAATCGGAAGTAGAGACAGGCGGTGTGCACAAAGGGCAGGGACTTAATGAACCCGAACTTATGTCCTGCGCTTAGTTGTGATTCTTCTTTCCTGGCAAATGATTGCAATCCCTGATCCCTATCGCGAACGGGGTTCAGCGGGTTACTCGCACCTGTCGGTGAAAGATAGACACGCGCTGGTCCGTTCAGTGTGGCGCGTGCAGTACCCGGACATCTGAGGGCATAACACACCTTTTATTGCTCGATCTCGCGAGTGATCGTGCAATGTAAGGGGTTATTACAGCCTCTTGGGTACTGCTGATGCCTACTCCTGACTGCTCCTGTGTTTTTCAGGAACTACTTGACTTCATGATGTTTCTGGGCTTGGGCCTTTAATTTTAGAATTTTTGAAATACATACATACATGCTTCATTTAAATTTCAACATTTATGGTGCAATGTATGGGGTTATTAAACACTCTTGGGTAGTGTTTTTTTCAAATTTTCTGATAATTAACTTGAATAAACTTGAATTTTCCACAATAATAACCATTACACCATTGAACGATTGTTGTGTGTGATTTTTTAAGTAAAATAAAAAAAAATAAAAAACATGGAGAGGGATGAACTCTGCTTCTTTATTTCATAAAAAAATCTTTTATAGAAGAATGTCTTTTGGTGGTCCACTGTCCTGCATTATAGAGTCTTCTGGACTCTTGGATATGCGCTTGTTCTTAAACAAAGGTACAAAAACCAAAAATGGCCGGTCAGGGCTATGTAGACGTTGCGCCTACATCTTACGGCCAAATTTTGATTTAAATTTCAAAAAAAAAAATCACACATTTCAATGGTCTCCTCATGCTGCAGCCAACTCCAGGCTGCTTCATTCTGGTAATATATAGAGAGCACTCGTTGTCCTAGATTTTTGTTAACATTTTATGTAAAAAATGTTTGTCTTTTTTATTAGGGATTGTGAAGCTTTGGTGCATACTCATGCATCAGCCAACTGCAGCCTGTGTCATTCAGGCAATATATGGTTTACTGATGGCAATGCTGGGCCTGGGTCTGGGAATTTCAAATTTTAGCACCCGCTATCCAAAAGTATTCATAAATTTTTACAATTGTTGTGGTTTTTTTTTGGGGGGGGGATTGTGAAGCCCTGCTGTGTACTCATGCATCAGCCAACTCCAGGCTGTGTCGTTCAGGCAACATATAGGTAGCACCCGCTGTCCTAAATATTCTTAAAATTATTTTTAAAATGGTTGTTTTTTCTTTGGGATTCTGAAGCCCTGGTGTGTACTCAATGCTGCTTCCTGCTACACTCTGTCAGCACGTTGGTCCTGCGACAGTGTGCTACTCGGCCTCCACATCCTCCACCGTGTCTTCAGCATACCATGTGTGCAGGTCACGGCGGTGTCACGTTGTTCTTCACATGGTTTGCCTTGGCGAGAAGTCTTGGAAACAAAGGCCGATCAGGGCAATGGAGATGTTGCGCCTTAATCTCACGGCCACATGAGCCCTGTGGGGGCTTGTTGGATTTGGTCCTTCGTACCCACACGCTGTGGTCCGGGACACACAAAGGTTGTTTTAAATTTTGAATCAAAAAATTATGGTGCAGCTTTGCCTTGGTCCGGGAATTTCAAATTTTCTCATGGGGAGCACCCGCTATCCCAAATCTTTTTCAAAAATTTATAAAATTTTTATGTTTTTTGGGGGGGATTGTGAAGCCCTTGTGTGTACTCGTTCATCAGCCAACTCCAGGCTGTGTCATTTAGGCAATATATGGTTTACTGATGCCGCTGTGGGGCCTGGGTCTGGGAATTTCAAATTATCTCATAGGTAGCACCCGCTATCCAAAATCTTTTTAAAAAAATGTATAAAACTGTTGTGTTTTTGGGGAGGGGGGGGGGATTGTGAAGCCCTGGTGTGTACTCGTTCATCAGCCAACTCCAGGCTGTGTTATTCAGGCAATATATGGGTTACTGATGCCGCTGAGGGGACTGGGTCTGGGAATTTCAAATTTTCTCATAGGTAGCACCCGCTATCCAAAATCTTTTTCAAAAATTTATAAAATTGTTGTGTTTATTGGGGGGAATTGTAAAGCCCTAGTGTGTACTTGTGCATCAGCCAACTCCAGGCTGTGTCATTCAGGCAATATATGGGTTACTGATGCCACTGTGGGGCCTGGGTCTGGGAATTTCAAATTTTCTCATAGGTAGCACCCACTATCCAAAATCTTCAGTTTAAATTCCTTAATTCATCTTTTAATCTTAGGGATTGTGAAGGCCTAGTGCCTACTCATGCTGCTGGCAACTCCGGGCTGTGCCATTCATCTACTATATGGTCTCCTCATGCTGCCAACACCTCCACGCTGTGTCATTCAGCCACTATATGGTCTCCTCATGCTGACAACATGTCCATGCTGTGTCATTCAGCCACTATATGGTGTCCTCATGCTGCCAACACCTCCACACTGTGCCATTCAGCCACTATTTGGTCTCCTCATGCTGCCAACACATCCATGCTGTGTCATTCAGCCACTATATGGTCTCCTCATGCTGCCAACATGTCCACACTGTGTCATTCAGCCACTATATGGTCTCCTCATGCTGCCAACATGTCCACGCTGTGTTAGCCATTATATGGTGTCCTCATGCTGCCAACATGTCCACGCTGTGCCATTCAGCCACTATATGGTCTCCTCATGCTGCCAACACCTCCACGCTGTGCCATTCAGCCACTATAAAGTATTATGGGATTTCCTGAGCTCATGTGATCATTTCTCCTTCTCCTTTCTGCCATGTATGTGGCTCATGTTGTTTTATTAGGTTTTGCCAAACCGATCCGCTCAAATTTGAGCTCTTTTAGCAAAGCTTTGACTGAACTCAGTTCTACAGATTTAGATTGCTCATCACTTGTTATATACACATATCTATCCCACCATGATGTATGGAGGATGCACAAATTTTTATTTCCGAACAGTATGCTGCTTTTCCACAATATCACTTGAGGGACCTTGCTTGTTATAAAATCACCGTACTATCTGAATGCACCCAACATGTTAACTTTTCTTAATATTCCTTATTTCTATTTAATTATTTTATTTTATAATTGTTATTATTATTATTATTATTATTTATTTATTTAGTATTAGGATAAAACTCTTGAGTTTCTGTGTTCCTAATACCAGACTAGAACCATCGCCCCCGTCCATGCGCAACATCCTAAATTCTTCACGTGTAATTACCGCCGATATCTCCTCTGTTCTAACTTTACTAAACTCCTTGTGCTTGATCAGTTTGTAAAAAAAACAAATATCCGCCAGCATCTGTTTAAAGAGCTTTGATATCCGATCCTTTTTATTTATTTATATTTTTTTACCCATGCTGTGTTTTGTACTTTGTCATTCAAGCTGGTTAAAGACTTTCAATTCTCCGATGGGTTCTCTGCAATTAAATTGTTCATTACTTAAAGAATAACAATGTAACAATGTCGGAGCATTATGAAGCAGATCAGTATTAAAGCGGTTTCAGATTCCAGCCATTAATTACTGAATAATTCATGAGAGATTTCACTGAAGTCGCTGAAGTGCTGCCACTTATTGTCCAAGAAAACTTTCACCCTCAAGTCGAAGAAAAACTCAAGCAAATATTAATCTCTTCTCCATCTTTCACTCAATTTGGTAAACAACTTATATAGTAAATATATTGTAACTTTTACTTCTAATTCCCACTATGTGGCATCTAACCACAGACTTCTATATATAATACCAAAAACACATGAAAAATGAAACAAGAACAAATCACATGTAGTGCACAGTATACAGTGCTGTGTACTGCTCTATTGAGTAATTCAAATAAATAGAAACCCCAATGGAAACTGTTCCCAAATATACTGTTTAAAGGGGTACTCCAGTGGGATTTTTTTTTTTTATCAAGTGGTGCCAGAAAGTTAAACGGATTTGTAAATTACTTCTATTTAAAAATCTAAATCCTTCCAGTACTTATCAGCTGTTGTATGCTCCACAGGAATTTATTTTCTGTCTGACCAAAGTGCTCTCTGCTGACACCTCTGTCCATGTCAGAAACTGTCCAGAGGAGGATAGGTTTGCTATGGGAATTTGCTCCTGCTCTGGACAGTTCCTGACATGGCCACTGGAGAACCCTTTTAAAGGGGTACTCCGCTGCTCAGCATTTGGAACAAACTGTTTTGAAAGCTGGAGACGGCGCTGAGAGCTCGTGATGTCATAGCCCCACCCCCTCATGATGTCACACCCCGCCCCCTCAATCAAAGTCTATGGGAGGGGGGTGACGGCTGTACCCCACGGAGTACCCCTTTAAGCTTAAAGTATCAACACACCATCAATACCCATTGGTGACCATAAGAGTCATTCTGGCCTCCAATGGGTATTAAAAGGAAAACCATGCACTCTCATACCCCAGCCAAACCAGCGCTAAACTCCATTGACTTTAATGAGCTGAACGGAGTTAAACAGTGACTCCGGTCGGCTCATTTCTGGCCCGTATCCGGTTTTGTGACCGAACCTAAAACCACAATAAACTAAAGTTTTCGGTCCGGTCACAAAACCGAAACGGGGCAAAAATGAGCCGACTGGAGTCACTGTTTGACTCCGGTCGGCTCATTAAAGTCAATGGATTTTGGCGCCAGCTGCATTCACACTGCGGTTGGAGCCTACGGCTGGGGGAGGGGAAAACCGTGCGTTCCCGCACCCCAGCCGGATCCGGCAGTTGTACGCTCCAACCGCAGTGTGAATGCAGCCAAAGAAGCATTTGAGAGTGCCATATTCTACTACATTGCATGGCGGTACAGTTTGCCTATTGTGTAAATGTATTATTTTCTTTTTATATTATAGAATTATTTGAGAACTTCATCAAGGTTCATCCCAGTACAATATCTTTTACCGGCATACTTGTTTTTCGTCTTATCTATTTACACAGCATTTTCCCAGCACAAAGTGTTGCCCATGAGACTCTGCAGCTTCGGTCACAGACTAGATGACCATGTGATTGTGATTTGAGTCTGTCACAATCCATTTCTGAGCCGGAGCCAGTGACATGGATTTCTATAATGTCTTGCTTGTCAGAGGCGAGCTGCACATTTTCACATTACCGACGTACTTACAGTTTTGTCATGCAAATGATACACCATCAACCAGATCCACTATCTTCTCATCTGCTGCCAAGCTGCAAATTAAATCTGATTTATTCCTCGTTCTCCCATCTGTATGTGTAATTTAACTTCTCCTGCCCTTGTAGATTTTGTGGCGTACTTAAGATTTTGTGAAAATGTCCTCAAAATTGGTAGTGTTAGCTATAATCCGCTTCTTTCAGCAGTAGCATAATGTAAGGGTCTATTCACACGGTAGAATTTCCGCTTGCCGAATTCCGAATCAAATTAAATCCCATAGACTTCTCTGGGATTCCGCACTCCCATGAACACTTCTGAATTTCCGCTTGCAGAATTCCGCAAGCGGAAATTCAGAAGTGTTCATGGGAGTGCGGAAACCCATAAAAGTCTATGGGCATTAATTTGAGGCGGAATTTCTGCCGATTTAATAGACCCTAGGGGTTGCAGAGTTTTGCACCAAAACATTTGCAGGAACCCAAATTGCAAAGCAGCTTAGTTATCCAGAGATAAAATGTATTCGGAAAGTATTCAGACCCATTGACTTTTTTATTTTTTTTACATTTTGTTATGTTGTGTCTTTTTGCTAAAATCAACAAAATTCAAGTTTTCTCCTCTTCATTCTCCCATCAATACACAAAAGAATGCGAAAACAGAATTTCAATTTTTTTAGCCAATTTTGTTAAAATAGGAAAAACTTAAATCTCTCGGGGACATAAGTATTTTTACCCTTACTTAAAACTTAGTTGAAATTCTTTTTGGCATCAATTCCAGCCTCCAGACTTCTTGGGGATAAGGCCCAGGGATGTGGAATTCCTATCACCCAGGACATGCAGTTCCGGGCAGGTGAATTTTTCCGGCCTTTAGCCGGGCTTCGGACAAGCAGTGCCTGACCTGACAAGCGCGGTGGCGCTCAGCAGTCTGTATGGAGGGGGTTCCTGACTCGTGCCCGCTCCATACACTGCAGCCCCCGGCTGTTCTCAGTGGCTGGGGGCCGCCGCTAATAGCAGGGGCTGGCTATAAACTCTTTAGATCTCCGCTGTCAAAGCTGACAGCGGCATCTAAAGGGACATGTGAATGCTCCCTGGTGGTCCAGTGGGGTGGATCGCCCTCTCCCCCGCAACATGATCGCGAGGGGCGATCCACTATAGAGGTAGCCGGAGGGCTTACCTGTATTCTCCGCTGTCCCGTGGCTCTGTCATTGATAGAACCTGGCTGTACTAGGCTCTATCAATGGAGCGCTGAGCACACAGATCAACTGAGTTCAATAGATACAAAAAACAGATTATGGTGCAAAAAATGAGCCCTCATACAGCCTGGTATGCTATAAAAAAATTTAATAAAAAAAAAGCTACAGGGGTCAAAAAATGGCAATAAAACTAATTTGAAAAAGTTCAGAATTTTTTTAAATGAATAAAATATGATATAAAACAATACAAATCTGGTATTACTGTAAACAGGCGGCCTAAAGTATCAAAACAACATGTTAGCTCAACCACAAGGTAAATGGCGTAGAAAAGAAAACCCCTAAATTGGCAAAATTATCTTTTACTATTTCACTTCACCGATTATATATATATTTTTTGGGGGGTTCAGAGAATATGTTATTGAAAAATTTAAAGTTATCATTATAGTAGGTAAAAACGAGAGTGTAAAAGCAAAAATTGGTCCCAACAAGTGGATCGCCATGAGGGACAAGAAAATTTTGCTGCGTTTTAGTCCCGTGGAAAAGTATTTTTTAATTAAATTCCCACACCCCTGAGGCCACAATGTTTACACACCTGGATTTGGGGATTTTCGGACATCCTTCTCTACCGATCCTACCAAGATGTCAGGAAAGCCATTTTCATGTGTCTCCAGAGATGTTCCATTTAGTTCAATTCTTAACCACATAAGGTCATTTACAGAGTTGCCCCTAAGTAGCTCCTTTGTTGTCTTGGCTGTGGGCTTCTGAGCTCCAGAGCGCTTTGGATCAAGTTTTCATTAAGAAACTAGATTCAAGATAAATACTACATTTATGTGGATAGAATGTTGATCCAGGGATTTATTATGATTGCCATATTGGGGTCAAGAAGGAATTTTTCCTCTGTCATGGGGCAATTGGCCCGGTGGTCTCACACAGTAGTATTAGAGCCTTCTTTAGACCACACAAGCTGAAAGCAGAGAGAGATGATCACTGTGATGTGTACTGTGGTGAAAAATAAATAAATGAATAAAGCGAATATTCGTAATTTCGAATATATAGTGCTATATTCGCGAATATTCACGAATTCACGAATATGCAATATTCGCGAATAAAATTAGATCACTGTAGGGATGGTATTGGGCAGGTTATGGGGAGGTGATGGGCAGTGCCTGGTTTCCTCCAAACATGATGCTGCCCCCACATGATCACTGTAGGGATGGTATTGGGCAGGTGATGGGCAGTACCTGGTTTCCTCCAGACATGATGCTGCCCCCACCATGATCACTGTAGGGATGGTATTGGGCAGGTGATGGGCAGGGCCTGGTTTCCTCCAGACATGATGCTGCCCCCACATGATCACTGTAGGGATGGTATTGGGCAGGTGATGGGCAGTGCCTGGTTTCCTCCAGACATGATGCTGCCCTCACCATGATCACTGTAGGGTTGGTATTGGGCAGGTGATGGGCAGGGCCTGGTTTCCTCCAGACATGATGCTGCCCCCACATGATCACTGTAGGGATGGTATTGGGCAGGTGATGGGCAGTGCCTGGTTTCCTCCAGACATGATGCTGCCCCCATCATGATCACTGTAGGGATGGTATTGGGCAGGTGATGGGCAGTGCCTGGTTTCCTCCAGACAAGATGCTGCCCCCACCATGATCACTGTAGGGATGGTATTGGGCAGGTGATGGGCAGTGCCTGGTTTCCTCCAGACATGATGCTGCCCCCACCATGATCTCTGTAGGGATGGTATTGGGAAGGTGATGGGCAGTACCTGGTTTCCCCCAGACATGATGCTGCCCCCACCATGATCACTGTAGGGATGGTATTGGGCAGGTGATGGGCAGTGCCTGGTTTCCTCCAGACATGATGCTGCCCCCACCATGATCACTGTAGGGATGGTATTGGGCAGGTGATGGGCAGTACCTGGTTTCCTCCAGACATGATGCTGCCCCCACCATGATCACTGTAGGGATGGTATTGGGCAGGTGATGGGCAGTGCCTGGTTTCCTCCAGACATGATGCTGCCCCCCACCATGATCACTGTAGGGATGGTATTGGGCAGGTGATGGGCAGTGCCTGGTTTCCTCCAGACATGATGCTGCCCCCACCATGGTCAGTGTAGGGATGGTATTGGGCAGGTGATGGGCAGTGCCTGATTTCCCCCAGACATGATGCTGCCCCCCCCACCATGATCACTGTAGGGATGGTATTGGGCAGGTGATGGGCAGTGCCTGATTTCCTCCAGACATGATGCTGCCCCCCACCATGCTTCACTTTATTGATGGTATTGGGCAGGTGATGGGCAGTGCCTGGTTTCCTCCAGACATGATGCTGCCCCACCATGATCACTGTAGGGATGGTATTGGGCAGGTGATGGGCAGTGCCTGGTTTTCTCCAGACATGATGCTGCCCCCACCATGGTTACTGTATGGATGGTATTGGGCAGGTGATGGGCAGTGCCTGATTTCCCCCAGACATGATGCTGCCCCCCCACCATGATCACTGTAGGGATGGTATTGGGCAGGTGATGGGCAGTGCCTGATTTCCTCCAGACAGATGCTGCCCCCCACCATGCTTCACTTTATTGATGGTATTGGGCAGGTGATGGGCAGTGCCTGGTTTCCTCCAGACATGATGCTGCCCCACCATGATCACTGTATGGAAGGTATTGGGCAGGTGATGGGCAGTGCCTGGTTTCCTCCAGACATGATGCTGCCCCACCATGATCACTGTATGGAAGGTATTGGGCAGGTGATGGGCAGTGCCTGGTTTCCTCCAGACATGATGCTGCCCCCACCATGATCACTGTAGGGATGGTATTGGGCAGGTGATGGGCAGTGACTGGTTTCCTCCAGACATGATGCTTAAAATTAAAGCAATAACTTTAATCCTGGGTACATCAGACAAGATAATTGTTTTCTCACATTCTGGGAGTCCTTTAGTTGCATTTTGTAAACTCTAGGCATCTTTCATGTTTTGTTACTGAGGAGAAGCTTCTTTCTGGACAATCTGCAATAAAGCCAGGCAGTGATGGTTTTGGACCTACTGGAAGTTTCTCCAATCTGCACACAGGATCTTTGGAGCTCAGCCAGGCCATTGGGTTCTTGGTCTCCTCTCTTACCAAGGCCCTTCTCCCCGATTGCTTAGTATGGTGGGGCAACAGCTCTAGGAAGAGTCCTTTGTGTTCCTTTTTCTCCCATGTAAGAATTTGGGAGGCCACTGAGCTCTTGTTTTCTTTAATTTAGGGATTCTGTTGGTTCATTGTCATCTTAACAATACTTGCTGCATTAAATTCAGAAATGTTATGTCACCTTCTCCAGATCAGTGCCTCCACACAAGCCTGAGCTCTACAGGCAGTTCTTTCTTCCTCATGGCTTGGTTTTTGCTCTGATATACATTGTCAGCTGTAAGACCTTACATAGACAGGCCTGTGTCTTACCAAATCCTGTCCAATCAGCTGAATTTACCACAGGTGACTCCGACCAAGGTGCAGAAACATCTCAGGGATGATCAGGAGAAATAGGAGGCCCCCAGAGCCAAATTGCTGCAAACTAAACCCACTGGGGATTTATTTATTCCTCCAAATTTCCATTTCTTTTACCACTTTACCTTTTTAGTTACAGGGTCAAGCAATTGTCTTAAGGCCTCGGCTAATAGTAATTTCATCATCTTCCGTTCTCTCATGTAAATACAAAGAGCTGCACGACTTGAACCTGCCCAAGAGCCTCTCCCTACGGTGCTAAAATTAAGAACTTTTCACTGCCTCCCGCGGTACTATATGAATAATACATGCTCTGCTACACTCTCCAGCTCATAAGTTCACAATCCACTTTTAGCTACATTTTTCTAGAGGTCAGGGAAAGTATTAGGCGGCACTATACATGTTCAAAGAAGAGAGGCGAAGCACAAGAGAAGTCTTTTATGTGTGAGGAGCTTGTTATGAGAGTCCTGTGCTGCCATATCCCTCCACAGTCATCCGGGGGCTTTGACCTGCTCTCCTACAAGTCTAAACTTTAACACCAAAATGAATTATTATTATTTTTTTTTTTTTAAGATAAGAAAAAATAAAATACAATCAAGTTATTTTGCTTTGAATATTGCAGTAAATGACATCCTATTTACATATCAGCACACACCCCAATACTGGCTGGTGACTGGTTCATCTCCCCTTATGTGTATTACCCTAAAAAATGTCTCGACCATTGTGCAGAACAAGGTATTTTACCACTATGCTTCATAGATTTAAAGGGAATTTTTTTTTTCAAATAAACTGGTGCCAGGAAATTTAACAGATTAGTAAATTGCTTCTATTTAAAAATCGTAATCCTTCCAGTACTTATCATCTGCTGTATGCTCCAGTCTGACCACTATGCTCTCTGCTGACACCTCTGTCCATGTCAGGAACTGTCCAGAGCAGGAGAGGTTTGCTATGGGGATTTGCTCCTACTCTGGACAGTTGTCACGATGCCGGCTGGCAGGTAGTGGATCCTCTGTGCCAGAGAGGGATTGGCGTGGACCGTGCTAGTGGACCGGTTCTAAGTCACTACTGGTTTTCACCAGAGCCCGCCGCAAAGCGGGATGGTCTTGCTGCGGCGGTAGTGACCAGGTCGTATCCACTATCAACGGCTCACCTCTCAGGCTGCTGAAGATAGGCGCGGTACAAGGGAGTAGACAGAAGCAAGGTCGGACGTAGCAGAAGGTCGGGGCAGGCAGCAAGGATCGTAGTCAGGGGCAACGGCAGGAGGTCTGGAACACAGGCTAGGAACACACAAGGAAACGCTTTCACTGGCACAATGGCAACAAGATCCGGCAAGGAAGTGCAGGGGAAGTGAGGTGATATAGGGAAGTGCACAGGTGAAGACACTAATTGGAATCACTGCGCCAATCAGCGGCGCAGTGGCCCTTTAAATCGCAAAGACCCGGCGCGCGCGCGCCCTAGGGAGCGGGGCCGCGCGCGCCGGGACAGGACCGAGGGAGAGCGAGTCAGGTACGGGAGCCGGGGTGCGCATCGCGAGCGGGCGCTACCCGCATCGCGAATCGCATCCCGGCTGGAAGCGGAATCGCAGCGCCCCGGGTCAGTGGATCTGACCGGAGCGCTGCAGCGGGGAGAGTGTAGCGAGCGCTCCGGGGAGGAGCGGGGACCCGGAGCGCTCGGCGTAACAACAGTTCCTGACATGGACAGAGGTTTCAGCAAAGAGCACTGTGGTCAGACTGGAAAGAACTACACAACTTCCTCTTTCGCATACAGCAGCTGATAAGTACTGGAAAGATTAAAGGGGTACTCCCGTGGAAAACTTTTTTTTTTTTTATCAACTGGTGCCAGAAAGTTAAACAGATTTGTAAATCACTTCTATAAAAAAAAAAATCTTAATCCTTCCAGTACTTTTTAGGGGCTGTATACTAAGGAGAAATCCAAAAAATAAATGCATTTCCTCTGATGTCATGACCACAGTGCTCTCTGCTGACCTCTGCTGTCCATTTTAGGAACTGTCAAGAGCCGCATTTGTTTGCTATGGGGATTTTCTCCAGCTCTGGACAGTTCCTAAAATGGACAGCAGAGGTCAGCAGAGAGCACTGTGGTCATGACATCAGAGGAAATGCATTTCTTTTTTTAATCATTTCAGTACTTATGAGCTGCTGAAGTTGAATTGCTCTTTTCTGTCTAAGTGCTCTCTGATGACACCTGTCTCAGGAACTGTCCAGAGTAAAAGCAAATCCCCATAGCAAACCTCTTCTACTCTGTGCAGTTCCCGAGACAAGCAGAGATGTCAGCAGAGAGCACTGTTGCCAGACAGAAAAGAACAACTCAACTTCAGCAGCTGATAATTATTGGAAGGATTAAGATTTTTTAATAGAAATAATTTACTAATCTGTTTAACTTTCTGTAGCCAGTTGATATAATATATATATATATATATATATATATATATATATATATATATATATATATATATATATATATATATATATATATATATTTATTTTAATTTAATCTTTTTTTCTTTTCCTGGAATACCCCTTTAACTTGTTTTTTATTCTGCTTTCCCTTGTACCTCTTGCAACAACATGTAAATTAAACCTACAAATAGACACTATAGCCAGGAATAATAGAGAAATATCAAATTTTATTGAATTACACACAAACAAGCTCCCTGAGGAAGTTGATTAACGAAACGGCGTTGGGGTGACCCCAGGACTGTGGGTAAGGCGTGCTGGTGTCAGTGGTTGATATGAAAGCTGGGTGAGTGACTTACCTGCTCCCGCAGGGGTGAGATGAGCAGTGGCAATATACAGTTCGGTCCATATCCCCTCTGTATTCATACCCTGCCATCTCCCCAATAGTGTTGAGTGTGCATATTAGAAATGCAAATTTTTACTGCGAATATCGGCACTTCGCGATTTTGCGAATATTTACAATATAGTGCTATATATTCGTAATGATGAATATTCATTTTTATGCAAAATTTATGCAAATGTATGCAAAGAATTATACGAATATAAATATTATTTGCGCATGCGCATTATGCAAATTTTGTTATGAAAAAAAAAGAGAACAAATATAGCGAATATGCAAATTTCATGAATATTGGACGAATATACGTCCATATATTTGCAAAATATCGCCAATTCGAATATGGCCCCTGCCGCTCATCACTACTTCCCAATATTCAGCTATATACATTTCTCGCCACTCGCACCATCTCTCCCTTCTTCCCTCTGCTACCTTTTGCATGGATTATAGGAATTTATTATGTGCAATGATATTATAGTGGGCACTATAGTCACATTTGTGTTGGTTCATGTCTATTATTATTTTATATAGCCTTATGGATACTGATGTGCAATATAATATTCACATTTTTGATTGATTCCTATATTATTATCCAATACAGTGACCCCCCCCGACCTATGATGGCCCCGACATACGATCATTTCAACATACGATGGTCTCTCAGAGGCAGCATCAACATACGATGCTTTTGTATGTCGGGGCCATCGCATAAACGGCTATCTGGCAGCGCAGACTGCTTCAGCTGCCACCGGATAGCCGTTTATGGTGCCCCGTGTGGTCCGCTGATGATCACTTACCTGTCCTCGGGGCTCCGGCGCGTCCTCTTCGGGATCCCCTGCATCGTCGGTGCTCTCCATCGTCGTCATCACGTCGCTGCGCACGCCGTCCCGTCATCCAATAGGAGCGGCGTGCGTAGCGATGTGATGGTGGCGACGGAGAGCGCAGATGACGGGGAAGCAGAGGCCTTGCCGTAGCGTCGGGGACAACCCGGGGATGCGGGGACAGCGATGGAGGGCGACATCTAGGGCAGCGGTGACGAGCAGTGATGGTTCCGGAGCAGCGGGGACACGTGAGTATAACCTCCAATACCAGTAGTGTTGCTCGCGAATATTCGCAATTCAAATTTTATTCGCAAATATCGCACATTCACGAATTCGCGAATATTCCCGAATATAGCACCATATATTCGTAATTACGAATATTCGTTTTTTGTTTTTTTTTCACAGTACACATCACAGTGATCATCCCTCTCTGCTTCCAGCTTGTGTGGTGTAAAGAAGGCTCTAATACTACTGTGTGAGACTGGCGTGCGAATGTTCGCATATGCAAATTTTCGCTTATGCTAATTTTGTCGTTGGCTGTCCGGGCATGCTGGAAGTTGTAGTTTTGCAACATCTGGAGGTCTGCAGGTTGTAGACCACTGTCCTATACTTTACATTGCACGGAACCCTCAACATGCGATGTTTCAACAAACGATGGTCCATTTGGAACGGATTACCATTGTATGTTGAGGGACCACTGTATATGGTGGACTTTCCTGTGAGTCTAATTTACAGTCTGACTGTTTGCTGCTCCATTTTTTAAATTTTTTTTAATTTTGTGTGTTATTCAATAAAATGTGACTTTTCTATATTATTCCTGGCTATAGTGTCTTTTTGTAGGTTTACTATTCAATGTTTTGTTTGACACATTGTGTCAAACAAAACATTTACAACATGTAAAGTGTAACAAAATATTTTGGTGCTATAAAAATAATTGGAATTATTATAAAAAAATTAACAGCTTCATGTCTTATTGTTGGCTCAGGGGTTAAAGAGGTACTCCACCCTTAGATATCTTATCCCCTACCCAAATGGCCTAATGGCCACTGGGGACCCCCACAATCTCCGTGCTGCACTCAGCATTCGTTTAGAGCGTCGGATTCAGCGCCGGAGGCTGTGATGTCACAGCCAAGCCCCACTCATAACGTCATGGCCACGCCTCTCAAGGAGGGGGCTAGGTGTCACAAGTGGGGTGTGGCCGTAATGTCATGAGCCTCCGCCCCGCATCGCCAGTCATCCGGCACGGAGCGCAGTTCGATCCGTACAATCGGATGTCTGGGGTGCCGCAGCCGAGATTGTGGGGTTCCCCAGCAGCAGGACCGCCGCAATCATACATCTTATCCCCTATCCAACATGTCCAGGTCATGAAGTGAGAAGGGCCCTCCTGGCGCGAGTCCAAGGACCACCCTGGTAATTACAACCTTACAGAGCTGGAACGGGGAAAGAAAATAGAATGTTTTCACCCTTGGAACTGAATTAGAGAATTTGTTTTAAAAATAACTTGATTCTGAACCCAACAGTGATCTTCAACCTGTGGACCTCCAGATGTTGCATCACTACAACTCCCAGCATGCCCGGACAGCCGTTGGCTGTCCGGGCATGCTGGGAGTTGTAGTTTAGCAACATCTGGAGGTCCGCAGGTTGAAGACCACTGGTATAGGAGGTAATACTCACGTGTCCCCACCGCTCCGGACCCGTCACCGCTGCCCTGGATGTCACCCTCCATCGCTGTCGCAGCGTCCCCTGGGTGTCCCCGACGCTCCGGATGTCTTCTTACCCAGTATCCTCGCTCTCCGTCGCCGTCATCACGTCGCTACGCACGCCGCTCCTATTGGACGACAGGACGGCGTGCGTGACGACGTGATGACGACGAAGGAGAGCACCGGCCATGCAAGGGATCCCGGCACGGAGCAGACACCGATGAGGCAGGTAAGGTCCCTCTCGGTGTCCTGTAAGCTGTTCGGGACGCCGCGCCGTTCCCGAACAGCCTGACTGAGCAGCCGGCTTAGTGTCACTGTCGCTTCAGACGCGGCGGTCAGCTTTGATCGCCGCGTCTGAAGGGTTAATACATCGGTGATGTCCTGTATTAGCCGCGGGTCCTGGCCGTTGAAGGCCGCAGGGACCGACCCGATAGGGGTGTATTCTCCGTATAAGACGCACCAACTTTTCCCCTCCAGTTTTGGGGAAGAAAAAGTGCGTCTTATACGGCGAAAAATACGGTAGTAGATATATTAATACATAAACCAAAAAAAATAAAAACATAAATAAATAAAATGAATCAGACTAAAGAAGAATAAAAACACCCTTTCAGTCACTGCCAGTACTTTATATCATTCTCTTTATATCTGTTCCCATATCTTTTTACCAGGAGCAGGACACCGGCTGCTCTGTCCTCTCATTAGAGACAAAATATTGTGCAGTTTATAGCCAATTACATTAATGGCCGACATAATATCCGAATGTGGAACGCAGCTGTTAACGCTGCCTGTCCTCTGTAACATTCTGTAAACTACACGAGTATACAAATAAGGAGAATAAAGTGCAGAGGACACCAGCGCCGGGCCTGTCTCTACCATTGTTCTCTTTATGACCATCTTCAGCCCTGGGTTCTGTTTCATCTTCTTGGAATAGTGAGAGGACAAATTGTTTACTTGTACTCGGATGATGATTTAATCCAACAAATGCTGGTAAACATGAACGCGCTGCTCTATATGGGGGGATGGAAGATGCCTGTAAATCATGGAACACACGTAATATTACCAAGGATCAATTTAAAGCATATTATAGCTGTTTTTACAAACTCAACAATGTATCCCATCCTCTATTTATACGCAGAGTATAAAGATTATAATTGTCATTTTTGTTATCTTCTTGTCCAACATTGAAATTTTAATTTTGAAAAATATATTGTGTCAATATGTTAAAATCCACATAAAATGTGCTCATTTTGTGAATATTGTTTACATACATTACTTATCCTGTACTGATCCTGAGTTATATGGGGTGACTGTGTACATACATTACATTACTTATCCTGTACTGATCCTGAGTTATATCCTGTATTATACCCCAGAGCTGTACTCACTATTCTGCTGGTGAGGTCACTGTGTACATACATTACATTACTTATCCTGTACTGATCCTGAGTTATATCCTGTATTATACCCCAGAGCTGTACTCACTATTCTGCTGGTGGGGTCACTATTCTGCTGGTGGGGTCACTGTGTACATACATTACATTACTTATCCTGTACTGATCCTGAGTTATATCCTGTATTATACCCCAGAGCTGTACTCACTATTCTGCTGGTGAGGTCACTGTGTACATACATTAATTTACTTATCCTGTACTGATCCTGAGTTATATCCTGTATTATACTCCAGAGCTGTACTCACTATTCTGCTGGTGAGGTCACTGTGTACATACATTACATTACTTATCCTGTACTGATCCTGAGTTATATCCTGTATTATACTCCAGAGCTGTACTCACTATTCTGCTGGTGAGGTCACTGTCTACATACATTACATTACTTATCCTGTACTGATCCTGAGTTATATCCTGTATTATACTCCAGAGCTGTACTCACTATTCTGCTGGTGAGGTCACTGTGTACATACATTACATTACTTATCCTGTACTGATCCTGAGTTATATCCTGTATTATACTCCAGAGCTGTACTCACTATTCTGCTGGTGAGGTCACTGTCTACATACATTACATTACTTATCCTGTACTGATCCTGAGTTATATGGGGTGACTGTGTACATACATTACATTACTTTTCGTGTACTGATCATGAGTTATATCCTGTATTATACTCCAGAGCTGTACTCACTATTCTGCTGGTGGGGTCACTGTGTACATACATTACATTACTTATCCTGTACTGATCATGAGTTATATCCTGTATTATACTCCAGAGCTGTACTCACTATTCTGCTGGTGAGGTCACTGTGTACATACATTACATTACTTATCCTGTACTAATCCTGAGTTTTATCCTGTATTATACTTCAGAGCTGTATTCACTATTCTGCTGGTGGAGTCACTATACATACATTACATTACTATGGGTACTGTCTGACATATGCAAATAATTATTTGAGTCTAGCACCTATATTTCTCTAAAAAATAACTTCTTTCTGTTGCTCACTTGGTTTTTCATTCTGTGCTCTGGAGGGGGCATGTCCTTCACTCTGCATGACTCCTCTTCCTCCCTAAGTCTACTGTGCTGGGTCTCTTTATCAAATCACTGCAGGCTACTCTGTAACCCCCTCCTCTCTGTTTTATGCTGCAGTCTGATAGGACAGGAGTGAGCACAAAGGAGTGCTAGTCCCGCCCTCACTTCCTGAACTTTGTTACAGCCTGTGCTTCAGCATGGACAAAGATGATGCTGCTGCCAGACAGGATTATGCTCCAGAAGGTATGGGGACCCCTACTGGTCTTTTTTTTTTTTTTTTGTATAGCTATAATTTCTATAAAAATGAAAATAATAAAAGGAAATATCTTAGAAAATGTTATGTTTCGCCAAGATGTACAACTTGTAAAAAGTGTTGAATCTGACAGTGACCATTTAAATAAATTCAAAGGAAACAGAAAGTTCAGATTGTCTTAAACACATTTGATATAGTCCTGGGAACTGACTCCTACACCCCACCTTATCCAGAGTGTCATGTGATTATACACTTACCACTAAATAAATAGAGACCACAAAATGATTTCATACTGAAGACCAGACCCCTAAACAAAAAAAGATAAAAATAGATAGATATGAGATAGATAGATATGAGATAGATAGATGTGAGATAGATAGATAGATATGAGATAGATAGATAGATAGATAGATAGATATGAGATAGATAGATATAAGATAGATAGATAGATATGAGATAGATAGATAGATAGATAGATATGAGATAGATAGATAGATATGAGATAGATAGATAGATATGAGATAGATAGATATAGATAGATAGATATGAGATAGATAGATAGATATGAGATAGATAGATATAGATAGATAGATATGAGATAGATAGATATGAGATAGATAGATAGATATGAGATATATAGAAAACTCCAAGAGAGCAGCACTCCTAGGTTCAATGCAGCAGTGATAGGGTACGTCCAGTTGCTACAGATCCTGGTTACGAATCCCTCCACATAGAAAACGAACGGCAACCGCACTCCCATATGTTGCAAAAAAAGTGGTCTTTATTCACACAAACGTGAAGATGGCGACGTTTCGGCTAGCTCACCTAGCCATTATCAAGCAATACAATGTGCAAACTGGTGAGTATATATGGCCGCGCAGGGCCAGTCAATTAATGACGTCA